>NC_133657.1:139009749-139313918 GCF_009905375.1 Apium graveolens
TAACCTGGCTCTGATACCATTTCTGTAACACCCCCATATCCGGGGTCGGGGATCCGGTCGTCACGGTCTTTCTTTCCAAATATCACTTCACTTAATTAATAATAAATAACCTTATGCTGTGACCCCACACTAACGCACACCACAACCCGTTTAGTCTCAGAGATGAAATTGAAATAAGTACAAGTCTTTGAGTCCACAATTTAAAAGTTATTACAACCCAAACGATTACTTGATAAATTTACAGTTAATTGCCATTATCTGCCACAAGTTATAATTATACATAATTGATTCTCAAAAGTAGATGGTCTGATCTACAAGATCTACCTCTGCAGCTATAGCAGCTACAACATCATCGGGAAGACGCGGACGCTTCCCACGCGCTTGCGCTGGGTCTGCTGGAGTCTGGCCATCTTTCCTAACTGTTTGTTGTGATGAAGAAATAAAGCAAGAGTGAGCCTTACAGCTCGCAAGATAATATATAGTGATAACAATAATATAAGTATCTAAATGGATACTTACTAAAATCTTTTATCAAGTGTAAGATAATTACTTACTAGATATAAGTAAAAACAAGGAATGAAGTTACCAAATACTTCACTACACTTATCATCTATAAAGCTACTTGAACTACCACTGTTCAAAGTATAAAGAGTTTTCAACAGTTCATCACATAGATGAGACTACAAAATAAGATTTGAATAGATTAAATCTTTGAAATATTATTAAAGGAAATGAAGTCATGATATACTTCATTAAGTTCTGATATATATATATATATATATCCACATATACATCTTCTTTATACAATTTCCTGAAAACCTCTGTCATGTAAAGTATGAACAGAGTTGCAATATCCAATAAGTTTGGAAAGGAAAAGAATTTTGGCATAAACCAGATATCTTGCTGATCAGGCAAAGATACCCATAAGTAACCTTTTCTACTAGTAGATGGACTAATTCCCCACTGGTCATCACCCTGGTCTCAATAGGACCTTATGCTGGACTGCCACTCAGCCACTTATGCATTTGATGGACTCCCACTGAGCCACTTACACTATCATGGACGCCCACTGAGCCCATGTTGCTTATGCCGACTCAATAGATGGACTTACTTCCCGAACGTTGGGTAAGTAATCAATTCATTTACCAAAACTGCAACCTTGTTGCGAATATAAAATACACCATAGAGCCGGATCCCTCAGGTTTTGAGCGAGTATTTAAATCCCCTTAAAAGGAAGATCTTAAATATAAAAATGAGTTTTGGGATCCGCTCTAACTTTTAAAATCATTTTGAAGACTCAAAAACACTTTATAGAGTGTTTGGAGTAAAGCTGATTTAATGAAGTAAATCAGTCCCCAGAATATTTAGAAAATGACTGAATATTATTATTTAAATAATATTCCCATAAAGAATAATCTTTATAAAAATAATTGAAGTAGAAGTATTAAAACTTATACTTGAAACGAGTATTAAATAACCAAAGATATACTTATATGAAAGTACTATCTTTATTTTAATAATCGAAAATAAGTTTGATTATTGACACCTTATTCTTTAATAAAATAAAGAATATACCTCAGCAAATAATCGGAGTCATAGATCCTCAATGAATATTCAGATAATATTCATTAAATAATATAAACTGAGTCATAAGCCCTCGAATGAATATTCAATAATATTCAGATAAATAAATAAAAGGAGTCATAAGTCCCCGAATGAATATTCAAAATAATATTTATTTAATATAAAGGAGTCATACGCCTTCGAATAATATTCGAAATAATATTCAATAATAAAATAAAGTTAAAGTAATCGAATAAACCTTATTCGATTAATAGTTTTGAAAACTATGACCATATTATATATAAGTATATATATCCATATATACAAAATCTACTCGGGATCCTCGACTCCCGGTTTTAGAAAATATTTTCACCTTTGGGTCCCTGTACTAAGGGTATATGCAAATTACCGCTATCCTCTAGCATATGTATTATCAACTGAATCAACAGATATATAAATGGAAAGAATGCGAAAGGCATGCATATATATATACCATAGCAGCATGCTTCAATATATTGCATCATTTGCTAATTAACCAACATGCATCTATCGCAAGATAATGCAAATACATAAATTCATCACAACAACAGTTATAACGGGTAGAAAACTTGCCTGAGCGACTTGGGGTGATAAAAGGCTCGGGACGAGTCTGGTAACCTATACAACAAGTAAGTTGGAATTAAACCAAAGTCACTTGTAAATCTATACTTTAACTAACTTAGACTCTAACGCTTGTTTTGCGCTCACTGATTTGCTTAAGTCACTCGGGTACCCTCGGCTCCACCATTTTTAATAATTTAACCTTTATGAGTTTTAAAGCGATTCCTTCGCGAGTGTCTTACCACACTGCCTAACACACTTACCATAAATGTTTCATACATTAATTAACCCTTTTTGGTCTTTAACCTATCTTTCAAAGTAAGGCGAGGGGAAAAAGTTTCGTTCGCGAAACGCCGTTACTTGAAACGGTCGTTTCTCCTAAACCGTGCATCGGAATCGAACGAACTACATATCAAAACGAAGCTCGTAACATGAGCTATCTAAACATGGCAGTGGTCATATTCTAGCAGGGGGTTCTCGGGTCCTAATGCTATGCACAAAAACAGTCCAAAGAAAATCGGACGTTACGACGGCTATGTTTACGCGATTTCCAATATTTTAAACCATTCAAAACCCTCCCAATTCAACCTCAAATCCAACATACAACCAACATCCATCCTTATCTCATCATAAAAACCCCAACCAATTCAATTTAATCATTCATACTTATGCCTAAACTTAACTTTAATCATACTTAAGTTCTTTTAAATCAAAACCACAACATTTACCATTCCATTTCACTACCATTTCAAATCCCAAACTCTAATCACAACAACAAGCTACAATATCATCCTACTAATCAAAATCATCTTATAATATAGGAACCTAGGGTTTGGAGATGGTATACCTTTCTTGAAGTGGTGGGAGGAGCTAGGAAGCCTTAAGAAGCTTTGAGAAGTCTTAAGAATGCTTGGATCTTCAAGAAAAACAAGAAAAATTTCAAGTTAAAAACTTGAAAACACTATTCATTGTCTTCTTCTTTGATTAAATGAAGAAGATTGAGAAGGAATTAATGGCTTAAACTCATGATATAGTCCTAACTAAGCATGAAGATGATTAGGGAATTATCTTACCAATTTAGGAGGCTTGGATCTTGAGTTTTGAAATTCTTTGCCTTTAAAATGCTAAAAAGCCGAGAGCTCTTCAAGAACAAGCCTTGGTTGCTTTTTGATTTTTGATGAAAATGATTTTACTTGGCTTGGTTGCTTGGTTTTTGTATTTGATTTAGTCAATTACCTTTTTGCCCTTGAATTGTGTGGTTACAAAGCCACCACACCTCCTTCCTTCCCATGTCATGCTTATGTCATCCTCATGATGTCATCCTCCCTTCCTTGTCCTCTTTCTATTGGTTGGATGACATCATTCCCACTAATCCCTTTGATTAACTTCCTAATCGTTTACCTAATGACCGCTGATCTGTTATACGGTTCGCTTAACTTTCATTTTCGTTTATCGTTTGAAGGATCATACCCGGGATCTTATTACTTAGGTTCCTTTAACCTTTCTCAATACATTATATTCCTTTTTATGATCCTCTATTATAATCCTTTAATTTAAATCCTTTTTATCCTGTTACCTTATACTCAATTCTCTCCGTATCTTGTGGATTTCCGGGAAAAACCAAAGTGTCCGGAATTGGATTCTGACGATCTTTACATACACTTATATACTTTATAGAGTACTAATAATATCCCAGAATATCCATAACAGAACCCCTACATAGTGTGGCGTGAAAAGTTTTCTCATTCAGCTAAAACACTATTCACAAGGGTTACAAAAGTTGAAAATTTTGGGGTTATTACAATAGTTCTATGTATATACATCAATTTCAAACCACCCATTTCGGGTCGGGTTTAGAGTTCTTGATTCATTTCGATTCTTGCTTCGTTTCTTCATATACGTCGATCTGTACTTATATACATATATGGTTGTATGTATCGATCGATTTTGTGACGAACCCATTTTGGGTGGGGTTTGGATTTTCTGATTTGCTTTATTTTCTGACGAAAATGGGTGAATGATGTATGTGTATAAGCGAATCGGTGAATTTTCGGTTGGAAACCCGATTAACGGGCACCACCGGAACTTTGCCGCCACCGGCGATGAGCTACGGCGAGCCGGCGGTGGATGATGATGTTAAAACTGAGTCTTATTATATTAAAAACATCGATTTTATTAATTATATTCGAGTTTTATCAATTTTCAGTTTATTATGCGATGAAATTGATGTGTATTTATTGATTATGTGTTTCGTAATTATGTAATGAAAGTGTTGATGTTATACTCGATTTTTTGAAATTGTAACTTGAATTTTGTGAATTAAAGGTTCCAATTTGTGAGTACTGGAACCAAGTTGTATATATCAAGTCCGTTAAATGCTCGGTGATTCATTTATGAAATTGCTTAATTGAAATTGGACGTTGTTGCTTTTAATTAAGGTGGATGTTTGTTGTTGGTGTTGTTGTTTGTGTTGACTTGAGATCGACTGGGAGCTAATTAAATAGGGGGAGTGCTGCTCCAAGCTTTCTAAAAAAATGATATGATAAAATGATTTTATTATTAGAAACAAGAACACACTTCTATATTAATTTATCTTATTATATTAAATTATTTTCGAAAATGATTTCTTTACTCAAATTGACTTGACTTAGTTGGTTTTAAATTAAATTTAGATAATATTTAATTGATTTAATTGATCGGTTAAAAGAGTTAACTGATTAATTTTATCGACTAGGGATCTATTTAAATAGTAATTGATTTCAATTAACTTGAGTTATATTTAAATATTATTTTCTATACTTACTCTATATTATCAAGACAAATGTTTTCTTAAAATATTTTTGGATTGTGTCCACATAAGACTGACGTGCAGGTATGTTATTTGGTAAGTGTTACTTGTATAATTATTTGAATTGGTATGTGTACGTGAAGTATATATAATACTCGTACATGTATTTTACATATAGCGAATGGGTAGAATAACGTTAGACGTTCAAGATGAACGATGATTGTCTATGAGGATACTGAAATAGTGTCTTTATACGTGTAGATTCGGAAAGTGAGAACGCTCGGCTAGGAAAGGAAAGGCCTCACTAGGTAACGTGATAGTAGGTCATGTGGTCAAGAAAGGAAGCAAATAAGGCAAGAGACATTTCAACCCTTGCCTCCTATGGTGTGATTCGATTATGATTGAATACCTACTGTCACCTTTTATTAGCCTTGTACGTTGACATGGCTTGTTCCTTTTCCTTTTGAATATTATACCTTATTTCAAATGCAAATGCTTTCAAGTTGATGATAGCTTTGATTTCCTGAACAATGGTTCTTTTGGTACACCCTACCCTTCCTATGTAACAAAGTTTTATGAACTTGAAGTTAAGAATGATTTTAAACTTGAAAGGGTCTCGATGATTTCAAAGAGATGGTATAAAAGTTTTCAATCCAAATGATTTTATGAATTTCAATTGATTGGAAGTGTAAGTGGCCGAGTGCCGCTGATCCACTATGAAGACCAGTGAGGGCTGGCACATAATAAAGACCAGTGAGGGCTGGAAATTGAAAGGCTGAATACATGGCCTTATGGGTACCCTATTCACGTCCAGAGGTGCTGTAAAGTCCGGTATGGGGATTGTACGTGGCTGATCACCCGTCCAGTCCAGAGCGTCATACACTCCAATTGAGTAAAAATATTTTGTGTAAAGAAATATCCAGATGATTGAACTGTTTTCTTGAAAATGATATGATTTCATGAATGAAGGAAGGTTTTGATGAGAAGATCTATTTTGAAAAGTATTGTTTTGATAAAGGAAGGTTTAATGAAAGTTTTCAGACATGAGATGTTTTTATAAAGTACTGGTGGTAAAATGACTACCTTCGAATGAGCTTGATCTTAAAACCTCTTCTAAGAACCTTAAAACCTTATCCCTTATCTCATTCTGTTAAATAATTTAACCTTTTTGTTTAATTTAGTTACTTGCTGAGCTTTTGTAGCTCACTCTGTTATTTATCTAACCTTGACAGTTAAGCATGAGGAAGATGGTCAGGCTTAGGCTCGGCTGTTAAGAATATCTATAATGGTCCTCACCGTACTGTTAGAATCTCTATACCAGCTCAGGTAGCAGACACGCATAAATAATAGCTGGGAGTAAGCTATGTTGAATTAGATCGTTGTTATCAGTACCTTTGGGTTGTTTTGTGTAATTCCAAACCGGAGTTATGATTTTGGCTATTTATTAAAGTTTGTAATAATTTTATATTGACCGTTAGTAGTTGTAACTTGTTTCATACCATAACCTGTTCGAGATCCTTGTGGTGTAAAGGGGGTTATATATTTAATAGCGAAATGTGGTGAATCGTGAAAGTGACTCCCCAATCTAGAACCCGGATTGGAAGTGCGTCACAGGTAAAGATTAACTGACAAAGAAAGATTAAAGTGAACACGGGATGCTAAAGATATGCAAAGCCAGAAATGGAAGATCTTCTTTTCTATAAATAGAAATGACACTTATTACACACTGTGTAAACCAGCAGTTAACTGAGTTATAAAGTTAACATTGATCCTTAGTCAGTTGTAACAATTTAGATCAAATTTCTTCTAACACTCTCAAGGAGAAGCTAAGCTCTTTATCAACAAAGAGCCTAAAAATTTTGTAGCAAAACAGTCTTAATTTTAATATAAAATTAAGTGAGTTTTGAAGATCTGTGTTCTTTATTTTTTTGCAAGTTTAAAATCTGCATGAACACATTTTACTACAAGAATTAAATTACTTTGTTCAACCATAAACATTCAAGAAAAGCTCAAAAACAGTAAAACACATTCACCCCCTGTGTGTTATTCATTTCCTAACAGTTTCTATAACAAAAATGAATTTAGTTAGGAGCAGAATCTAAACCTAACTCAACAATTTTAGTTGCCAAAAAGAGTTTAATTGCAAAAAAGAAATCGTCCATTTTATTGCTAGTAGAGAACAAAGAAATCAAAATGGTATTGGTAGTGCAGAACAAAGAAAATATCTAAGGGCAACAGGGAAAATCTATGCAAAAGGATTAGATAATGCAAGGAATCATGATTATGCTCTTCTTTAACAATAGTGATCAAGGATGGGTAGTAATTAGTCGAGGTACCGGAGAAATGAACATGACAAAATCAAATGTTTACTTTTTCTATTTGGAAGAAGATTAGACTGTGTGTCCGTGTATGTTCTTTACTTCATTTGCATATATTTATTATATTATATTATATTATATATATATAATATAATTAATATATATATATGTGTACTTCGCTTATTACGGTTAAATCGAATTGATTTTAAGACAAACCGTACTGAACCTATATAATTTTGGTTTGAACCGAAAAACTGAAATAACCGAAATTTTTGAAAAATTCAAACCGAACTGAAATGAAATTGTTCGGTTCGGTTCGATTCAGTTTTTCGATTTCGTTTCGGTTTTGCTCAGCCCTACATGAAAGTGTCTTTGGCTTTTATAACGACTCGTGTGTTTTTGAATTATTTAAATATGTGATTATTACGGAAATTATTAAAATAAAATATGTGTATTGGTTTTGACCGCTCTGTATTGGTTGATTATTGTATAGGTGTAATTTATAATATACCGGGTTGTTCGTGTGATTAATTATGGAGTCGTATTGGATTGTTTTTATTTTCCAAAGTGGATTTGGTGCAAATTTATTTGCATAAATATTGGGAATGTTTTAAAAATTATCTTTATGATTTTATAATTACAATAATTATTTTTAGGATTTTATAAAATTGAGAAATCAATATTTCATTAATTATTTATCTTTAAATGATTTTCTGAGTATGTTTAATGGTAAAATCCATATTTAATTCTAAAATTCTTCAAAAATTATGAAACTCATATTTATTTAAGTTTGGAATATTATGAGAATTTTAAAATTATTTTGGAAATTTTTGGGATTAATTTTACCTGCGCGTTGTTTCGTTAATTATTAAAAAGCGGGTATAAATCGCGCTTCAGAAACTGTTTTAAAATTTCAAAGTTTACGTTTTTATTTACTTTGGGATATTTGTAACATCTTAAGACTGTTTTCGTAAATTTCTGAATTTATTTAAAATACAGCTCGATTCGTTAATTTCGAAATGGGGATACGAGTTACATTTCAAAAATGTTTTAAAAATTATAAAAATTCTATTTCATTAGTTTCGGGATGTTTAGAAAATTTTAAGATTATTTTGGGTACGGTTTGGGTAATAATTATTCGCAGATTTTACCGTTAAAATTGATTAAAACGATACGAATCGGTTCGTAATCAGCCAGGACACGACACGTGTCCATTAAATGGGACACGTGCCGTGTAATTAAACGAAACAGAGGAGTGAGTCGTTGGAGATGGTAAACATCAATCTGTAGCCTCTCAATCTCTCATCTCTCATCATCTCTCTCACTCTACCCTCTCTCCACTCTCTCTATTATCAATCTCTCTCGGTCTTCCCTTTCTTTTCTTGTTGTCGTTCCTTCTTATTACTCATTATGTCGCCTGTGTTTCGGTAACTACTTCCAGCCTTTTTGTTTCGATTGCTAATCGATTCATCTATGCTGTTATATGTATATGTATACATACGTGATTGTATGTATGTGTATTGATGTGTGTATACAGTGCGTGTATGTGTGTGTCTATGTGGGTGAAGTTTGGGTGCGTGGCTTTGAACTTTCCGGCCGTCCCTGTGTTCTTGGTAGCTTTGCGATGTTCGTGTTGTGGCGCGTTGTGCGCGTGTAACCCTGTTCTGTTATCTTGTTCTGTTGGTTGTATTCCGGTTCAGTAATTTGAATTAATCCGTGTAATTATTTTAATTGCAGGGAATTATGACTACGATTCATGATATAAATAATTTTGTGCGATTGGTTTTAACTGAATTAATTGGTGGAATTTTTGTGTTGGAACCCGAATAATTGGGTGCCCCGAAAATTTTGGCGCCGTCGGCGATGAGCCTCGGCGAGCCGACGGTGGACAATGATGAATCATTTTTGAGTCCTACAAATAAAAATATAAACATGTGAGTAATAATAATTAATAACTAAATTGTATCGGTGATTGGAATTTGTAAGTTATAACTGGTTGTCGTGGTTCGAATTGGATTGTGATTTATGTTATTGACGTCGATTGATGTTTCGACGGGTAGTCCGATAAACAAAGGAGACGCTGCCCGATTTCCGGGAAATTAACTATGGAAATGCGGGAGCGTATCCGATAATTATCGGGATGTCGAATGAATATATATACCTATACTTTATACGAGCGTGATTGTATGTTGTGATAAATGTTCTTTCCAAAACACAGTAACCCTAATTTCGTAAAATGACGAGTATACGTATTTTCTGAAAATGAACACTGGATCGATTTCGAGAATATGAACCCTAATTGTATTCTGTGTTATTCTAATATGAATAATTACAAGTCGGGTTTGAATATCATTGGGTAAGAATTAGTATCGAGGATATGTCAAGCATACCTAGACGTCTAACATAGGGCATTTCGACCCTGTAGGTTATGATCGAGAACCTGAAAGTGGACGATGGACTAAAGATAACCTAGTGGTCAATTGACGAGTTCAGTAGAGTTTCAACAGGAAGACCCGAGTGTCAAGGTCGAATTCAGAGTGACATAGTGGTGGGACGTAAAAGCCTAAGCGGCAGAGTTCGTCCAGAATTGATCAGTGATAGTTATAAAGCCTAGTAAGGCAAGTATTTCTGAACTTTGCTTCAAGATATACATTACCAATGTTTTCGAACTGTTTCATAACATGTCCTATTAGTCAAAATAACTCTTGTTTACATTGCAAGTACATTAACTATTTACCCTTGAATCCTTGATTTTTCTTGATCTTGAGCCATAAGCCTTATTCTTTGTAAAACCATCCTTTGTTGATCCTCAAATACAAATCACACAAATATGATACTACTTTTCAAATGTATCACTACCAAATACAAAACACTGAAACAAAATTGTTTGAAAACACAGAAACTTTTATACTTCAACCATTCTTTATAACATCAAAGAACTATACCTTGAAAAATCATCTTTGACCTAATACCGGATGCTGGTACAAATTGAAAACCGTTTCTTATACATACCCTGATATATCCTTGAGATATCCATGAGTTTCCTTATGTTTTTATGCAAATGTTTAACCATCATTGTTTATAATCTTGTTTTATTGAATTATATTGTTATCATATGGAACTGCTTTAGGATTGGATAGTTTTTATTTATGTGGACCAGATTCGTGGTCAGACCATACCAATGGTCAAGTTAGGCCAATGTGTGCCTTGGATCCAATAATTAGAGCAGTGCTGTGTGCTTGCTCGGGGTTAGTGCGTGACTGATCAGCAGCCTAACCTTGGTTTTTAAAACTTAAAAATGAATATCCAATTCTAATGATGAGTTAAAAAGCAACTTGATTCCTTTGAATCATTTCAATTGATCATTGTTTAACCTCAGTTATCACTATTATGACTTGCTGAGCTAGTTAGCTCACCCTTGCGAATCTTTTATATATTTTACAGTTGAAAAGAATGTGGATGATAGTGAAGTTCCTCAGTCCAAAGTGCGGGCTAAGGTTCCAGGGAGTTGAATCAAGCTAGCAGAAGCTTCATGCGGCATAGAGATAGTTAGATTGTAAGAATGATTTTATTATCAATTGTAAGTTAAATTAGTTGGGATTTGGTACGTTGTAATAAACGTTAAGGTTGTGGCTTGTTTCCATACTTTAACCTGTTGCGATCCATGGTTTTGTGAAGCAAGGTCATTATAAATAATATTTCCTATACAGGTTGTTATATTGTGTTTGTGTTGTGGACCCCAAACTTCTGATCCGGGTTTGGAGGGTGCCACAAGTTAGTATCAGAGCTATAGGTTATAAGTCACTGAAACAAGCCTAGATTGTCGGGATTGGGTAGAGGGATTAGGATTAGGAATGGGAAGTAGAAAGATAAGACGTTGTGAGATTGAGTACGATTGTATAGTAGGTCTCCGACATAGTTCGTATTGCGATTCAGGATTCTCAGCTTGTGACGTGATTTCCAGACAACGGCAATGGCAGATCTTGATTCCCCGGTGTCATTGGATCATTTGGAGCTTTCCGTTCAAGGATCGTCACCTTCTCCCAGATTGGATTTGCACCTTGTTCCTTCACCAGCATTAATGGTACTACCTTCTGTTATAACGATTGCACTTCTTCAAGCTATTCTATGCTACTTTTCTACCTCTTGATATGAGACTACCTATTCAAGAACCTCCATCTGTTTATTCTTGTTTCACTGGACATTCGGCTGTGAGCGTATCTCTTTAATCTACCCTACATCCTGTTCTATACCCCCAGCTTAGAACTTGTCCTATGAAGCAATTGTACCTACAAGGATGGATTCGAGAGCTACAGTAAATGGTGAGCGCTTGAGTTATAAATAGAGGTGAGACGAAGTTTAGAAAGGAGATTTAAGTGTTTCAGAGGATAGATGTTATCGGGTTAAAAGAAGCCCTTAGTCACTAAGTCACCCGTGAATAAGTATGGGATGAACTAGATGAATTTTGAAGGACTAAGAGAGAAAAGTATAAACCTGGGATTTTTGTGAAATTAAATGATGATGATATGATAACTGCGATATGTAAAGTAGTGATGTGATGTGATACGGGTAAACTTTGTTCTATGAAATAGACTTGTGGACTATTGGATAGTCTGTTCTATTTAACTACTGTAACGATAATGTCGGGAGTATCACCAGTATGGGAGCTTTGATGTGAAACTACGAATAAGATAATGTGCGACAACAATTAAAGTTTCGTCGATTAAGGAAGGTAAGTGGACGCGATGAAGGAGAAAAGGTAGATTGGAGTGAACGAACTTTTATGTGATTGTTTCTTTAATATGGTACCTCGTTATAGGTCGGAAGGACAACAACCAACTCATATAGTAAGGACAACCAGGTTTGTGATTTTTCAAACTTTTTAGACAAATTTTCAAAAAAGATTTTCCTTTACAAATTTCTAAAAGCCTTTTTGAATAAAATGATTTTTAAACATTGGTTGTCAAGTTACTACTTGAGTTTCTTGTTTGTTAAAAAGCCTGGATTACCTGGAAAGATGCTGTTTCAGACCTAGTATTGCTAATTCCAATAACGAAGTAACCTGCAATTATGAAGAAGTTGATTATTCCTAACAGTAAGGTGCAAGTATTGTTTGATAAAATTTACAGCATAATCAGCGTACGGAGTAACTATACATTCAATTACTAGGACTATCAGAGTTCGAAGAATTCATTGATTCAACAGAAGCTGGAGCGTGATCGAAAAGATTGAAAAGATTTTCAAACCTCTCTAAAAGAAGAATATTGTTAACAAAAGGATCGTTATATCGTATGGTTCGTGGTTATTCTAAATTAAAAGAGGAAGCCCGAAGTTATCAGATAAGAACGCCATTATGATCGAATTGTTAAAGTATTATACGTGTAGGTGCGACGTTACAGACGCGAGACTTGACAAGTAAGAATCTACCATAATGCTTAAATTGCGAAAGCATTTCAACGTACTTTCTAAAGTTATTATATGACACAATGGAGATATGATCGAACAAGCTCGAAAGATGAATACAAGTGAAATGTGGATGGTAACCAACGGTATCGTTCTTGTCTTCAATATTACAGCGTATATTCCTTCTCAATTCTTAAAAATGTATGAACTTCTTTTCTCAGATAAATTCTTTTCTAAGATATCGAAAAGGAGGATAATCCATTCCTTTCAAATTTATTTGCTTCCCTCAAGTTTTGCTTTCTGATTGGGACAAACAGTGTTATGGTGAGACACTTTGTCAGAATAACGAAGAGTCGGGTGGGACGCCACCTAATCATGTGTTGTATGCCATACGGTATGAAAGACTTGCCATCTTAAGTACCAATGTGGTTGTCTCATTCATATTCAAATCTTTGTTTCTTCTTTCTTTTCACCTTTCAATTTTGTTGAATTGTGAATCCTTCTAGTTGCTTCGTTGTACTGTCATTCTTTGCAAGAGGTTTTCAAGCAGAAATCAACGTATCCTTAATCAAGCGGACGAAGTTCCATCTACCTCTTATGCATGGAAAGGAAACACGGGCACATGACGAGGATTACAAATTACTAGCCCCAGTGAAGAATCCACTAAGAGTCAAGGAAATCTACTCCAATGAGGAATACGTTTCCGAGAACGAGAAATTGCGATTTTCTTGTGAAATATGTTATTCAGAATACGTACGTGATGACATGGATGATTAGGGTGAATACCTTATGCGTTAAAATATTAAAATATATGAGAGAAACTTAATTGTTTATTTCTCAAGGTTTTATTGATAAGATTAGGATCAAAGGATTAATAAGTTAAGAATGTGAAAGTGTTGAATAAGGGAGTACTAATGGTGAAATTGAGATTCCTGGCAATAAGTTATGAAGAATTGATATCATGGAAGATAAGAGGTTTTGATATTATTCTAAGGAATGTATTAACTATTAAAGCGTGATGTCCAGGCAGACCGTCTTGATGAAAAGATAAATTCTGAGGATGTCAAATGAGAAGGTGATGAGGTTTAGAAGATGAAAGAAGGTAAAGAATTTGTTGATGATGATTATGGTAATCAAGATATGAGCATTACGGTGAATATGAGATAAATAAAAGTCAGGAGTAAACATAATTTGAAGATTTTATAGTTTTAAGATATATTTCCAGACAAATTACCAAAAATTTTCTTCCCGATAAAAAAAAAAACTCGCGATTTACTTAGCGCTTGAGATGAAACTAATGACTACGGCCTTATCTAAAATGGCACTAGTTAGAACGAGGAAGTTAGCAAAGCGGATGCAAGAAATGCTAGGAGAAGAAGCAATTAAACCCAGTGTATTCTATGAAGTGTACCAGTATTATTTGTTAATAAGAAAATGGAAGTATGAGATTATGCGTCAACTAAAGCCAGTTCAACAAATTTACTATCAAAAGCAAGTACATGTTACCTCGACCCAATGATTTATTTGATCAAACGAAAGAAGCAAAGTACTTTTATGAGATTGATTTAAGACTTGATATTTCACTAATTTAAGATTAAACCTATGGATGTATCAAGGATAATTTTCATAGCTAAGTACTGTCCTCATATTGTCATCTATATTAACCAATATACCAGTAATATTTGAACTAGATGCACAGCACCTTTAAGGAATATCCGAGTAAGCTATAGTTGTGATACTTAAAGTCAACGGAGGACCATGCGAAGCAATTAATGATAACCGGGAAATTGGAGAAGAAAGAAGTTGTATGAAATATAGTTCTTAGCATAAATAGTCAATGTAGAAAAGATCAAAAGAGATTCAGCAGAAGTTAAAGTTAGTATGAATGAAAAGAGACCAGAAACACTCACAAAAGTAAGAAGTTTATATGAAGTAAAGAAGGGTAACGAAAGTTTTACAGAGTTAAGTGAAAGAATGGTTACAACACCTGTTTTATCATTTTAAAAGTATCAAGGAGGTTTGGTAGTATATAGTAATGCTTCTCATTAGGAAATAGGATGTGTTGATGCAGCACAATAGAGTTATTGTATATGCATCCAGACAACCGAAACCTTATGAGCAGAAGTATCCTACCCATAATTTGGGATTAACAGTAATAATATTCGTTTAGAAGGATTTGGGAAACATGATATTTATGGAGAAATGTGTAAGATCTATACGAGCCATAAGAGGTTGAAGTATGTGTTCACGAGGAAAAGCAAAGATAGAGGAAAGTAATAACGTACATAGAAACTATACCAGAGGAATTAACTATAGAATTCTGAAAGTTGGAATTGGAAGCTAAAGTTCATAATTCAAAAGGAAGAAGATGGATACTGTAACCTTTCAGTTGAAGTTGTGAAGGGAAAAATAAGATGTCAAGAGAAAATAATGGATCACGATGTTAGTAGTTAGAAAACGGAAATTTATACGCCCAGGAGAACGATCACGATATCTCCAGATTTTCTTCCAGCGCTTGGATGCTACAAGTAGAAGAATTAAGAAATGAGGTCCCATAGGGAATTCACAATATTAAGTATTTAAGTTATTGAAGAGATGTCAAGATATATGGAAATTTAAAGAAAAATAGTGATAACCAAGTATAAAAAGGAAATTTTAAGATAAATCAGGAGGTGTTGGACAGGTCAAAGAGTTAAAAACGAAATATTAGAACGCCTAGTGGATAAAGCAGATCCAGGAAGTGACTTTACAAGAGGCGAATCGTAAAGTGGGAGTTTAACAAAACGATGAATAACAATAAGTGACCCCTATAAAGAATTAATTTCCTACGAGACCTAATTCAAGCAATCTATTATATCTCGAGGAATAACTTAAGATCCAACCTAAGAAAATTTCAGAGATTACGATTAAGGTGAGTTAAGAGCATTGCGAGCTCGGGTGATATTATGTGAAATGACGAGTGCATCAGGTGATTATAAGGAATTAAGGAATGTGGTGTATAAGGAGTGCTTGGATAAGCAAACTGTATTTATTGATAACATCCTCAGCTACTCAAAGAATAAGAAAGTCTGTGTGGAATGCCCAAGAATTTCTCTCCAAGGATCAGAAGGAAAGTAACTATGTGTTGAGTCTTCAAGAATGAAATTTTGACTACGGTTAACAAGAGATTCTGAATTAATCCATTAACAACTACCTAAGTAAAACTGTATGGTAACAGATGCATTATGCCGACATAGAAGATTGGATGTAATTAAGACCACCGAGAAGCTAATAGATGAATTGGAAAGAGTGGAATCTGGAGTTTAAATACTTAAAGGTGATAATACGTGAATATATGAGACTACTTTTCAACATTAATTGATGAAAAAGAATAAGAGATGCTTAAATGTTTAGAAACCAAGTTAAAAACGAGCACCGTCTAGCATCCTTATGTGGAGAGTCAAAGTACGGAAATGATTTAGGAAATGTAAAATATGTTGAGAGGTGAAGTTTTAAGGAAACACTGGAATGATCATTTGTCAGCAATGTCAGTTTTGGAATGCCCCTGTATCAAGCTTCGTGTGAACGCAAGTGTAGGTTCCCATTTTTGTTAGAATAAAGTGGGAGAAAGAAAGTTGTTAAATCTTAAGTTGTTAAATCCTAAGTTAAATCGGCACGCCAAGAGCGTAGTGCTATTAGTTGAAGCAGATCGGAGTAGACAAAGAAAGAAAATGAAATTGTACTGAGAGAAAGTATGAGTATAGAAATAGGACCAGTAGTGTTAGTAAAAATGTCGTCTTGAAAGAGATTGGATAAGTTTGAGTAGAAGGGACAAGCTAAGTCCTAAAATTAGTAAACCATTCGAGGTATTGATGCATATAAGTAAAGTTGTTCATAAAATGATATGACCGTCACTCCAGTGTGCATACCTAATGTATTTTACTTGTCAATATTAAAGTGATAAGTATTGAGTTTAAACTAAGTAATTGATCAAGAAGCCAATGGGGCTCTTATCTAAGTTGTTCTGCATATAGTGATCAATCCAAATTCTTGATCTTTAAAGGCAAGTCCTTGGAAATGAGTGCATACCTATTATGAGTACGTTTGAACCTTCGAGTAGAAGGGTCTACTTAGAAATTTGAGTCAGATATGCTTGACAAATATCCTCACTTAATTAATTAGACCAGTTTCTGAGGACAGAATCCTTTTAAGGGGGGAAGGATATAACGACTCGTGTGTTTTTGAATTATTTAAATATGTGATTATTACGGAAATTATTAAAATAAAATATGTGTATTGGTTTTGACCGCTCTGTATTGGTTGATTATTGTATAGGTGTAATTTATAATATACCGGGTTGTTCGTGTGATTAATTATGGAGTCGTATTGGATTGTTTTTATTTTCCAAAGTGGATTTGGTGCAAATTTATTTGCATAAATATTGGGAATGTTTTAAAAATTATCTTTATGATTTTATAATTACAATAATTATTTTTAGGATTTTATAAAATTGAGAAATCAATATTTCATTAATTATTTATCTTTAAATGATTTTCTGAGTATGTTTAATGGTAAAATCCATATTTAATTCTAAAATTCTTCAAAAATTATGAAACTCATATTTATTTAAGTTTGGAATATTATGAGAATTTTAAAATTATTTTGGAAATTTTCGGGATTAATTTTACCTGCGCGTTGTTTCGTTAATTATTAAAAAGCGGGTATAAATCGCGCATCAGAAATTGTTTTAAAATTTCAAAATTTACGTTTTTATTTACTTTGGGATATTTGTAACATCTTAAGACTGTTTTCGTAAATTTCTGAATTTATTTAAAATACAGCTCGATTCGTTAATTTCGAAATGGGGATACGAGTTACATTTCAAAAATGTTTTAAAAATTATAAAAATTCTATTTCATTAGTTTCGGGATTTTTAGAAAATTTTAGGATTATTTTGGGTACGGTTTGGGTAATAATTATTTGCAGATTTTACCGTTAAAATTGATTAAAACGATACGAATCGGTTCGTAATCAGCCAGGACACGACACGTGTCCATTAAACGGGACACGTACCGTGTAATTAAACGAAACAGAGGAGTGAGTCGTTGGAGATGGTAAACATCAATCTGTAGTCTCTCAATCTCTCATCTCTCATCCTCTCTCTCACTCTACTCTCTCTCCACTATCTCTATTATCAATCTCTCTCGGTCTTCCCTTTCTTTTCTTGTTGTCGTTCCTTCTTATTACTCCTTATGCCGCCAGTGTTTCGGTAACTACTTCCAGCCTTTTTGTTTCGATTGCTAATCGATTCATCTATGCTGTTATATGTATATGTATACATACATGATTGTATGTATGTGTATTGATGTGTGTATACAGTTCGTGTATGTGTGTGTCTATGTGGGTGAAGTTTGGGTGCGTGGCTTTGAACTTTCCGGCCATCCCTGTGTTCTTGGTAGCTTTGCGATGTTCGTGTTGTGGCGCGTTGTGCGCGTGTAACCCTGTTCTGTTACCTTGTTCTGTTGGTTGTATTCCGGTTCAGTAATTTGAATTAATCCGTGTAATTATTTTAATTGCAGGGAATTTTGACTACGATTCATGATATAAATAATTTTGTGTGATTGGTTTTAACTGAATTAATTGGTGGAATTTTTGTGTTGGAACCCGAATAATTGGGTGCCCCGAAAATTTTGCCGCCGTCGGCGATGAGCCTCGGCGAGCCGACGGTGGACAATGATGAATCATTTCTGAGTCCTACAAATAAAAATATAAACATGCGAGTAATAATAATTAATAACTAAATTGTATCGGTGATTGGAATTTGTAAGTTATAACTGGTTGTCGTGGTTCGAATTGGATTGTGATTTGTGTTATTGACGTCGATTGATGTTTCGATGGGTAGTCCGATAAACAAAGGAGACGCTGCCCGATTTCCGGGAAATCAACTATGAAAATGCGGCAGCGTATCCGATAATTATCGGGACGTCGAATGAATATATATACCTATACTTTATACGAGCGTGATTGTATGTTGTGATAAATGTTCTGTCCAAAATACAGTAACCCTAATTTCGTAAAATGACGAGTATACGTATTTTCTGAAAATGAACACTGGATCGATTTCGAGAATATGAACCCTAATTGTATTCTGTGTTATTCTAATATGAATAATTACAAGTCGGGTTTGAATATCATTGGGTAAGAATTAGTATCTAGGATATGTCAAGCATACCTAGACGTCTAACGTAGGGCATTTCGACCCTGTAGGTTATGATCGAGAACCTGAAAGTGGACGATGGACTAAAGATAACCTAGTGGTCAATTGACGAGTTCAGTAGAGTTTCAACAGGAAGACCCGAGTGTCAAGGTCGAATCCTGAGTGACATAGTAGTGGGACGTAAAAGCCTAAGCGGCAGAGTTGGTCCAGAATTGATCAGTGATAGTTATAAAGCCTTGTAAGGCAAGTATTTCTGAACTTTGCTTCAAGATATACATTACCAATGTTTTCGAACTGTTTCATAACATGTCACTATTATTCAAAATAACTCTTGTTTACATTGCAAGTACATTAACTATTTACCCTTGAATCCTTGATTTTTCTTGATCTTGAGCCATAAGCCTTATTCTTTGTAAAACCATCCTTTGTTGATCCTCAAATACAAATCACACAAATATGATACTACTTTTCAAATGTATCACTACCAAATACAAAACACTGAAACAAAATTGTTTGAAAACACAGAAACTTTTATACTTCAACCATTCTTTATAACATCAAAGAACTATACCTTAAAAAATCATCTCTGACCTAATACCGGATGCTGGTACAAATTGAAAACCGTTTCTTATACATACCCTGATATATCCTTGAGATATCCATGAGTTTCCTTACGTTTTTATGCAAATGTTTAACCATCATTGTTTATAATCTTGTTTTATTGAATTATATTGTTATCATATGGAACTGCTTTAGGATTGGATAGTTTTTATTTATGTGGACCAGATTCATGGTCAGACCATACCAATGGTCAAGTTAGGCCAATGTGTGCCTTGGATCCAGTAATTAGAGCAGTGCTGTATGCTTGCTCGGGGTTAGTGCGTGACTGATCAGCAGCCTAACCTTGGTTTTTAAAACTTAAAAATGAATATCCAATTCTAATGATGAGTTAAAAAGCAACTTGATTCCTTTGAATCATTTCAATTGATCATTGTTTAACCTCAGTTATCACTATTATGACTTGCTGAGCTAGTTAGCTCACCCTTGCGAATCTTTTATATATTTTACAGTTGAAAAGAATGTGGATGATAGTGAAGTTCCTCAGTCCAAAGTGCGGGCTAAGGTTCCAGGGAGTTGAATCAAGCTAGCAGAAGCTTCATGCGGTATAGAGATAGTCAGATTGTAAGAATGATTTTATTATCAATTGTAAATTAAATTAGTTGAGATTTGGTATGTTGTAATAAAAGTTAAGGTTGTGGCTTGTTTTCATACTTTAACCTGTTGCGATCCGTGGTTTTGTGAAGCAGGGTCATTATAAATAATATTTCCTATACAGGTTGTTATATTGTGTTTGTGTTATGGACCCCAAACTTCTGACCCGGGTTTGGAGGGTGCCACAGCTTTCATGTTATTATTCTTCATATTTCTTGATTTAGGCTGATGTTGGATTCCTTGGAAGAGGAGTAGGCTCAGTGTTACTCTCAATAACGTCCCATAGACTAATAGCTTTCATGTATGCTTTCATTTTCATAGCCCATGAAAGATAGTTATCACCTTTGAATAATGGAATAGAGATGGAGAAGTTGTTTGATGTCATTGAATATGAAAGATAAATACTTAATATATATACATATATGTGTGTATGTGTATATAAAATATCAACTCACAAACCCTAAATCATGAGGCTCGGATACCAAGTGTAGAAATACTTAAAAATAATAATAGTATTAAAAGAACCCCTACTCAGGAGTTTGATTTGTGACCACTTAATTATTTAGTCAATTATAATAGATGATAGAATTGAAACCCAAGATTTGGGGATTATCGTGAGCTTCCATGGTTATGCTTTATTTATTTGATTCCAGATTATAGTCTCAGAATGGACTTTCTGGAAATCAAGTTTAGTATATCACTCCTGCAGCAACAAGAAGGTTGTACATAAATATTAACAAAACGTCGAGATGCAACAAATAATACACACCAGTTTACTAAAACAAACCCACATTCAAAAACTTGCCCTCCATATCTAATTCACGTTTACTTTTGTACACCATGAAACAGCATACGCAAACATGCAAGCAATGACGACAGAAATACTAACTTCGTTCTGTAGACTAATAACACTCATATTAAGCTGGAAAAGCTTCATGCTCAGATGGATAAAAAGTCCGCCTCATCTGAACTCTCCCCATAGATAATGAAACTGGTGTCATGACTATCCTCATTTCCACTTCCCAGATCGCTATTATAACTGCTATCAGGTGTATTCATGAAGCATGATCCATCAAACATATGATTGCTGAGCTGCGAGTGCAGACTCTCATCACCTCTGCCAATCATTGGTGCAAGTTCGAGAAAACTGCTGTAGAAAAAATATATTAAAGATTATGAAAATGGTTTTAGATAGTCACCTTTCATCAGCTTATAGTTCCAAAGAACATATGACAAGCACAATATTAACCTTCCTTCAGGAGGAAACTCAGCCAGCAGGCAGAAGTCAGGTTTATCCGACTGTCCCATATAACTATTTTGTAGGTATGAAACTTCAGGTAGACCATATAATTGTTAGCCAAACAACATATTTAATTGGAAAATTTACAAATAGAGGATGAACTACCTTGGGTCATAACACTTGATGCACCAATATTTTTCAGAAGCTAGACCTTCCCTGTTGGACACGTCCTGTTTGCAGTCCATGAAGTTAAAAAAAATGGGTAATTGTAAGTAGCAACTTCGACATAATTTACTATAAAGCATCAAAGCCTGAAGTCTTGGAACACAAGGTTTTGGAATATAATATACATGATAGGGAGAGTCCTACTTACAAGATGTTTAAAGAACTTGAATTCTCCTACAATTACTGCAAAAATAAACCTTTCTACTTCTGCCTGCACGTGCACGTGGGTCGAGTTGATGAGAAAAACAACATATGTGTTCCTACACAAACACACATAACACCAAAAGAGGGAGGGAGGGAGAAATCATCTCTTACTTTTCTGAGATGCATACTGTCCCGCAAAATAAAAACCTCCAACAGGTTTCCTGAAATATTAGTATTATAGAAAAGAAGCGAGGTCGGTAATTTAATGCCGGAAGAGGAGAAAGTATTAGTCAGCACAAGTCAAAGAGTACATTTAATATTAAATTGAAATTACTGTAGAAAAGCACCTGAGATGGAGTAGGTTGTTGAAAAGTCGAGATGTTTCAGCTTACAAAATCCCTAAATCATTATATATCACACTTAATCAGAAGCATACCAACACAGGTAAAGGAACTACTTTCTCTATGTATCCTTCAAGGACTAGTAACAGGTCACAAAATTTGGATATGAGAACCAATTAGAATAGATCTAGCATAAAGAGTATGTGACAATAGGAAATGCATGGATTTTCACCTAGCGTGACAGCTCCACCATGTAGCACTACAGGAAAACAAGACAAAATTGACCACACATAACCGTCCGACATTGATTTGGCCCCGATATAACCGACCACCTAGTTGGTCGGTTATATAAGGGGATAAATGACGCAGTTTTGATGATGTGGCAGAGCTAAAACCGACCACAAGATGGTGGTCAGTTATAACAGTAAATACGATGTAGTTTTGCTGATGTGGCACACATAAAACCGACCATATTGATGTGGTCGGTTAAAACCTTAGTTATAGGCTTTTAAAACTGACCAATGGCGTCGGTCGGTTATACGTAAAAATATAAAATTAATATAAATTACAAAAAAATGTACTCGTTATATACAGAATGGTGTCATTTTACTGCATTTTTTATAATCGACCGTCGTCGGTCGGTTTAAAGCTATATTTTTATTTTTTTGTGTTATATCTTTCATTTCTTGAAATTGGGGCAAAATATAAAAAAACAACTAAGAAGGAGAATTGAAGAGAATTGAAGTGGAGGAGTAATAGAGAAATTGTGAGTTTTTCTCATTAATTGTAATTAATATGTGTGTGTGTGTTTATATTTGTTGTATGTATAAATTGTGTTTTGGTAATGTATTGAATGTTTTTATTTTTGTTACGACTGATATTTTGTGTAATATTATTTGTGAACTTTGTAGAGTACTAGAGCCGAATGTAAATATACTTAATGATTGTACATTGTGTGAATCAAAATTTCTGTATTATAAATTGCTTTATGTAGAATATGACTTTTCAAAGCAAAAGTTTATTTATTTCCTTATTTTTTATTTATAAGGAATATTCTAAACCTTGGAAAATTTTTCTTTTAAAAGTTATTTCATTCACAAATTTCAAAAGTGATCTTATAAAATTTCAAAATATCCAAGTTATTTTATGGTATAAATTTTATAATTTTTGAACTTGTATTTTATTTTATAAAAACAAATCTTTAAAAATTTATTTGTTATAATTAGCAAATTACATGGAAACCCTTGCATGCAAATAACTCTTCCATCCTATTAAAGGGCAAAGGAGACCTTTCCAACCCCACTAACTCACTTATTATTAACCAAATTACCACATTAACCTTGCATGCAAAATGGCCTAACTTTAGCTAGAGGGTATTCTTGTACATTCTCATTTCCACTCATTTATTTTAGTCAATCAAAGGCATAAAACCAAAAAAAAATGTGAGAAATCATTTCACTCACTCCACACTCCAACTCACCTCTCTTTTCCTCTCCTCCCCCTCCCTCTCCTTGCTCTCGGCCGAGAATCCCCTCCCCCAATCCCTTACATTTTTCCATCCCATTTCTCATCTTCCCTAGTGTAATTCTTCCACCTACATTTATTTTATATACTTCCCAAGAGTTTTGTGATTTGGGAGATGAAGTTTCATGATTACATGTGTAGCTTTTGTGTGATCTCCAAAGAGAAACTCTTGATTCTTGTGAATTCAAGAGCTCTCTATGAGATACATTTTATATATGTTTTAACTAAGTGTTTTATGGAGAAACCATGCTTTAAAAACATTTGCATGCTACTGAAATTTCACTATATAATAATATTTAGCCATGCATGCTAGTTTTAAGATGTTAATATGATGATCAACCATGTTGTGTATGCTACTCTTCTCGAAATCATGTTTTCATGTTTAATAATCTATAAATTTGAATTATTTGTGCTTGAAATAGATTGTTTCCATGATATATTTCTTAATAATAGTTAAGAGAAGATATATTTCATGATTATTAAGGTTGAGTAATAGGTACAAGTCGAATTTACAAGAATTTAAACTCTATGTTTTAGCCGAAATCTTGTTAAGTGTTTTCCATGAGTTGCATCTTATATTTTTATTTGCATGTTGGTGTTCTAGGGCATGGATGATCTCCACTCCTGTTGAGGCACTATTTTAGGATGTTGATGCACTAGGTTTTCTTTGGTAAAGGTTGGATGTTTGGTTAATAATTGGGAGTCAAGGTAGAAAGGGATTAGTTAGTGTATGCATTTTTCCAGATTTGATGCACTAGTTTATGGGGAAGTTTTGAATGAGCATTTGTTGTGCACTTTGAGGCCCAAGCCATCAGAAGCTAGCACTAGGAGTATATAATAGGTTTTAGATGTTTGTTGGAGGTTTGTAAGACGTTTGGTTAGGTGCACGAGTGTAATCACAAAATCTGTCCAGCAGGGGACAGTTTTGTTGCAACTTAAAAATAGGAAGTTTTGACTATGTCATAGGTAGGCCCTCATTAGGCCCTATTGGGCCTTAGTTAGAGGGAGTGTAAGAGGAGTTTTTCCAGCCATATTTCATATGATTTGAGTTAGAATAATATGTCACAAGTTAGTTCAAGTCAGGACCTTTTCTACCCAGAAAAACAGGGGAACCATGGACTTTAAGCTTAGGCCTAGGGAGGCCCAAGCTAGGTCCTTGAGCCACATCAAGTTTGGGAGTTGCCTTATGATCAGAAGAGTCTAGTGTAGAAGTTTCGGAGGTAAAATTGTAGTGTAAGAGTGTCTAATGCACTCAAGAAACCATAGATGTCATTCTGAAATTTACCTTAGTAAGCACCTTCACTTACCACATAGTTTTAGAGCATTTATGAGTGAGGTCTAGGTTGACCACTATAGTTGCAAGATACCATAAAGCCAGTAGAATGAAAGACCCAAGTGAGGGTCAATAGGTTTTGGATAGTTTAGTAAAGGCACATCGAGTTAGGAGGCCAAAATTTGGAGGCTTTCTCTAGTTTAGCGATCAAGTGACTTAAGTTGTGGAACGAGATCATCCAAGCCTAGTTTTGCAATATGGTGTGTATGTGTGATATTATTTGGTATTTAAAATATGGTATGTGAGTATATGTGGCTATGTGTACTATTATGTTTATAAGGTGATTATAAATTGCGTGCATATAGGCCTAAGTGCCATTTGTTTTTAATTTCGGGTTGTAAGTAGGTTGTGTTGGTGAGAATATATTATAATGAGGTTATTATTAATTGTGTAGGATCTCGAGACGAGGGTAAACTTGCCATAAAGGTCGAGTAATGCTTCCAGTTGCTCCTACTTTCCAGTCCAGTCCAGTCCAGCCTTCCCAAGGCAAGTGATTCAACCTACTTTTTAGTTTACACTGTGAATGTGTGATAACTAGTTCTTGTATATATGATGCGAGTATCCTGATTTACCTTGTTATACCCGGACCAAGTGATTCTCAAATCTATCTTCGTATTATATAGAAATGCCATGAACCCTCAAGTACTTATTGCAAGTAGATCAAAAATCATACCATGCTAGTATACCAAAGTAATCGGGATGCCATGATAAAATAGAGAATTGTTATAATACCTGATTGATCCTTTTGATTAACATGCTATTGATTACTGAGAAATCTTGATTTTACACCCTGATGCTTGATTTAACTCTTGTAAGAACCCCGATAGAAACTTTATCTTGATACCTAAAAGCCAGATATTCTTTAAAGTCGTTCACGATTGTTTGATAACCCTATCCTTACCCTAAAGCTTGACATCCGGATATACCTTAAGCTAATGATCACTTTCTTTATATCTTAACACCTCTATCATACTTGTAACCATTAATGCTTATCTTCTTGATGTTCTAATACCTATACCTTGTCTAAAACCATTGCTTTAAGCCTAGTTTGGCATTACTCTTTCATATTATCCAATAACCCTACTAAATCTCCTTGTCAAAATTCTTGTAAATGGAAACCTTTCAATTACCCTGATAAAGTAAAGTCTAGTAGATCATGGCCCTAAGATTTAGTGAACATAGTTCCAGTGTTTCAAGTAAATCTACAATTCCTTGATAAAGATGTTTACTGTTTAAGAAATTTTATTATCAATCGGCATCAGTTTTTGAAATGATTAAAATTTGGATTTTCAGTCCCAAAGGGGGATAAATGTTTTCTTTAAATAGTGGATCTGGACTGAGATGCAAGTCCTTTCCACACTGATATTGTAGGCTTAAAAGTTGCCTAGGGATCCCATTAATGTTTTAGAACCTAGCGAGGTTCAGGATTACTTCGCGGCTGATCACCGACTGTAATCCGTAGCGTCATAAAATAGTTTTTGATTAAGATGTGATTTTGAAAAAGTTTTTGATACAAGCAAATGATGCCATCACCCAAAAGATCATCTCTTGTTATTATTAGTTATATCTTCACACTATCATTCTTTAATATATATCTCGATTTATGTTTTGTATCATATTGTTTAGTACTTGTTGAGCATTTGGCTCACTACTTGCTTTAACCCTGATATTACAGCTAGCAGCTATGGTTAGATTCAAGCAGACAACACGTAAGACTTGTGATGCCGATGCGTATATCCGAGCTCAGGTAGAATAAGAGATAGTTTTATGTGAGGACTGGATATTAAAACCAGTTGTAATAGTTAGTAGTGTTGGGCTGTTCCAAATCCTAAACTGTAAGATCTTGGATTCAGTTATATTTACTTTCTTTTAAATATTGTAATAGTTATATATTATGTATTGTTAAGTTGGGGGTGTGACATGTTTTGGTATCAGAGCTACGGTTTAGAGTCCCTGGACAGCCTAATAGGTTATAGGATATATGTATAGGTTATAGATAATATACGAGAGAGTAGGTTAAGTAAATTTATTATTAATACTCCTCTTATTGGTTTGTCAGCAAAGGGTGCACTCCTCGTCATCCTCTGGGTCGGACGACACTATTGCTTTCTCCGTGTATGCTGAGTTGAGGCGCGAGTTTGACATGCTTCAGGGCAAGTACGACCGACTGATAGACCGATTGAAGAACATGTATCCGGACAGTCGAAACTATGAAGGGAAACCTAAGGAGCAGATGACTGCGAGACTTGAGACTTTGGTTCAGTACGTCAACACTAAGCTTGAGGAAATGCCATCACACCGAGACCGTACCAGTCAGTATATCATCCAGATGGTGGCGGATGAGCTCCAGAGCATTGTGAAGACGCTTCAAGAGGAGAAGACTACCAAGCCCCGTTTCAATGGAGTGGAGCCTTAGTTCTTTCCATTACCTACCTTTCATGTTATTGTATTATCGGAGTTTATAGAATTCCCAGTTGTTTCCTTTAAATAAGCATTTTATTCCTAGAATCAGACTTTATCCTAATCTTGATGTACTGTGACCTTTAAATTTCAATCATTATGCACTATCATTCCATATGCTTTCAACTGTTATCTTACGCCTTTATATGCATCACCATATTTGATTAATTTGAAACTTGACCTCATATGTGAATAAGAATGCTATGCGACACCCTCGAATTATTTCATTATTCATACCTGTTTTGACGGAACTCTTATTTCAGGATCATGCCACCGAAAAAGAAGAACCCAACAACCACATCTACCACATATCCAAATATTCTTCGATTACTGGAAACCTTACAACAGCAAACAAATGCTATAGCTCAACAACAACTAACTCTTCAACAATGATTTGAAAACCAAGATAACCGTGAACCACACCAACCACCTGATCCACCAGTACCACCTCGATAAGTTGTTACTTTCAAAACTTTTCAGAATGTGAACCCACCTGCATTTCATGATACTACTGATCTAATAATAGCTAACACATGAATTAAGGAAATGGAAAGGGCTTTTGAGTTGGTACAGTTAGGGGACGATCAGAAGACACCATATGCTACTTACTTCTTGAAGGGCGAAGTCATCTATTGGTGGGAATCAGTAAAAGCTATGGAAGTAAATCAGCAAGTTTCTTGGGAAAGATTTAAGAAGTTATTTCTGGAAAAGTATTACCCTAAGTACATGTAAAATCAGATGGAGCTTAAATTTCTTGAATTAAAGCAAGGGAATATGTCTGTACTAGAGTATGAGAAGAAGTTCATAGAATTGTCAAGGTTTGTGACAAAGTATACCAACAGTGAGGAGGAAAAAGCAATGAGATTTCAACAAGGATTAAAGCCTTGGATCAGAGATAGAGTGGCTATGTTTGAGCTTGATACTTATGCAGGCGTAGTACAGAAAGCTACTCTGATTGAGAATAATGGGATGCAGTCAAGAAAGGAAAGGGATAACAAGAAGAGAAAGGTTCTATTTTATGGAGAAAAGTCTGAAGCCGGAAATTCAAAAGATCGGAATGTAAAGAGGATTGCATTCCATAAGGGCGGAAATTTTTAAAAGAAGGGAAATTTGAGCAAAAGACAAGAATCAAAGGGGAACAACCAGGAAAGCCAAGGACAAGTTGGAGAAAACAAATTTAGAGACCGGAATGCAAGCATTATGGAAGAAGGCACCCTGGAGTGTGTAATAAGCTGAGCATGACATGCTATAGGTGCAACCATAAGGGACATTTGGCAAACGAGTGTAAGATGCCGAAGCCAGGAGTTACATGTTACAAGTGTGGAAAGACTGGACACATAGCTAGGGAGTGCAAGACAACCGAACCAGTTAAAGCTCTGATGAATGTGGCAAGTACCAGTGCAAATGTGCTAGCTGAGGTATTGGAATTACCTCCACCACCTACAACAACTCCGCAAGCAACAACAAGGACATTCGATTTGAAAATGAAGGATGCTGTTCAGAACTCTGAGGTGATAGCAGGTACACTTTTACTAAATAATGTCGAAGCTAAAGTATTGATTGATTCGGGAGCAACGAGATCTTTCATATCAGATACTTTTGTTGATAAACTTCAATGTAATAAAATGGTTATGAACGAGGTAGTAAATGTGGTAATTGCGAACCAAGAGAAGATTCGTGTGAGTCAACTATGTCCGAAGTGTGAGATTGATATTTCGGGGTATAAGTTTTCAGCCGACTTGATACTCTTCAAGTTGGGAGAGTTCGATATAATTTTAGGTATGGATTGGTTAGGGAAGAATAACGCCCAGATTAATTGTAAGTCCAAGAAAGTGTATTTAAAGATGAAGAGTGGAGAGAAAGTAGTATTTAAGGGACAGAGGCAAGAGCAACTGTTTCTTACAATCGTTCAGGCTAAGAAGTTACTTAGAAAAGTTTGTGAGTCGTTCCTAGCTTATGTAGTGGATTCAGAAAAGGGCGACCCCAGCATAGAAGGTATTCCCATAGTTAACGAATTTCTAGATGTGTTTCCAGACAAACTACCAGGCTTACCGCCTGATCGACAAATCGAGTTCGAGATCAACCTTGCTCCGGGCACAGAAGCAGTTTCGAAGGCCCCATATAGGATGGCACCAGCAGAAATGAAAGAGTTGGTGAGTCAACTACAAGAATTATTGGACAAAGGAGTGATACGGCCAAGTACGTCGCCATGGGGAACACCTGTCTTGTTCGTAAAGAAGAAAGATGAAAGTATGCGGTTATGTATAGATTATCGGGAGTTGAATAAGGTGACGATTAAGAACCGATACCCGCTACCAAGAATAGATGACCTATTTGATCAGCTGAAAGGAGCAAAGTGCTTTTCAAAGATTGACTTAAGATCAGGATACCATCAATTAAAGATCAAAGAAGAAGATATCCCAAAGACAGCATTCAGGATAAGATACGGACATTATGAATTCTTAGTAATGCCTTTTGGATTGACTAACGCCCCAGCAGCATTTGTGGATCTGATGAATCGGGTATTTAAAAATTATTTGGACAAGTTCGTAGTGGTATTCATTGATGACATCCTTATTTATTCAAAGTCGGAAGAAGAACATAAGCAGCGTCTGTGGATAGCATTGGAGATACTCCGACAAGAGAAGTTGTATGCCAAGTTTTCTAAATATGAGTTGTGGTTAAAGGAAGTTCAATTTTTGGGGCACGTCATTGGAGATGAAGGATTTAAAGTAGATCCGGCAAAGATTGAGGCGATTATGAGTTGGGAGAGGCCAAAGACACCTACGGAAGTGTGAAGTTTTCTAGGATTGGTAGGGTATTATAGAAGATTTGTCAAGGATTTTTCGAAAATCGCCACGCCATTGACTAAGTTAACCAGGAAGAATCAGAAGTTCGAATGGAATGCAGAATGTGAGGATAGCTTTCAAGAGTTGAAACAGAGATTGGTAACAGCTCGGGTGTTAGTACTACCAGACGACCAAGGAAACTTTGTGATTTTCAGCGATGCTTCACATAAAGGATTGGGTTGTGTGCTAATGCAACACAATAAGGTGATCGCCTATGCATCAAGACAGTTAAAACCGCATGAATTGAAGTACCCGACACATGACTTGGAACTAGCCAACATAGTGTTCGTACTTAAGATTTGGAGACATTACCTCTACGGGGAAAAGTGTGAAATTTACACGGATCACAAGAGTTTAAAGTACAATTTCACTCAGAAGGAGCTCAATATGAGGCAAAGGAGATGGTTGGAATTGAGTAAGGACTATGATTGCTCGATAAATTATCATCCTGGAAAGGCGAACGTTGTAGCCGATGCTTTCAGTAGGAAGGAAAGATTAAATATGATAGCAACACCAAAAGAATTGTCTGAAGAGATTAAGAGATTTGGATTGGAACTTTGTGATTGTGGAATAGTTGAAGAAGTTTGTCGTGCAATGACTTTTCAGCCAAAACTAGTGGAAAAGATAAGGAAATATCAGGATGAAGTAATGGAGAAAGAGAAGAATCAGCTAACTAGAGAAGAGATTGGTACTCAAAAGGATGAGCAAGGTATACTAAGGTTTTCCTCAAGAATTTGGATTCCTCATGTACCTGAATTGAAGAATGAGATTTTGCAAGAAGCTCACAATTCAAGATTTTCAATTCATCCGGGAAGCACCAAGATGTATCGGGACTTGAAGCAGAACTTTTGGTGGCCAAATATGAAGCGAGAGGTGGCAGAATGGGTTGCGAAGTGTTATACTTGTTAAAAAGTGAAGGCAGAACATCAACGACCAAGCGGATTAATTCAGCCTCTAAAGATTCCAGAATGGAAATGGGAAAATATTGCTATGGACTTTATAGTGGGACTACCGTGAATAAAATCCGGACATGACGCTATATGGGTTATAGTCGATCGCCTTACGAAGTCGGCGCATTTCCTTCCAATTAGTAAGAAGTCATCATTGAACAGATTGGTTCATCTGTATATGCGTGAAATTGTACTAAGACATGGAGTACCCGTATCGATAATTTCAGACAGAGATCCCTGATTTAACTCGAGATTCTGGAAGTAATTTTAAGAGAGTCTTGGCACGAAGTTGAACATGAGTACGGCGTATCACCCGCAGACTGATGGTCAGAGCGAAAGGACAATTTAAACAATCGAAGACATGTTGCGCAGTTGTGCAATTGATTTTACAGGAAGTTAGGACGACCACTTGCCATTAGTAGAATTCTCCTATAATAACAGCTACCACTCCAGTATTGGCATTCCACCATACGAAGCTTTGTACGGACGGAAATGTAGATCACCGACAAGTTGGGATGAAGTAAAAGAAGGAAAGATTCTAGGCTCGGAATTGGTACAACAGTTGCATGAGACAGTCAAGTTAATTCAGAAAAGGTTGCTTGCTGCTCAAGATAGACAGAGAAAGTATGCGGATCCAGCGCGTAAGGATGTTAGATTCTAAGTAGGCGAAGTTATTTTGCTGAAGGTGTCACCAATGAAAGGGTTGTCTAGATTTGGCAAGAAAGGGAAATTAACACCTAGATATATAGGTCCTTTTGAAATTTTGAGTCAAGTGGGGAAGGTGGCCTACGAGTTAGCCTTACCACCTCAGTATCAGCATATGCATAATGTGTTCCATGTGTCATTACTTAAGAAGTACAATCTTTATGTCAACCATATGATAGAATATGAACCTGTAGAAATTCAGGCAGACCTGTCATTTGTGGAGCAACCTGTCAAATTACTCGACTGGCAAGTAAAGAGTCTTAGGAATAAGTTGGTAAAGTTAGTAAAAGTACTTAGGAGGAAACCCAAGGTCGAAGAATCAACTTGGGAGTTAGAGTCTGATATGCGTTCCCGGTATCCTCATCTGTTCTCTTAGATTCTGGGGACAGAATCCCTTAAGGGGGAGAGGATGTTACGACCGGCATTTTGTGTAATATTATTTGTGAACTTTGTATAGTATTAGAGCCGAATGTAAATATACTTAATGATTGTACGTTGTGTGAATGAAAATTTCTGCATTATAAATTGCTTTATGTAGAATATGATTTTTCAAAGCAAAAGTTTATTTATTTCCTTATTTTTGATTTATAAGGAATATTCTAAACCTTGGAATAATTTTCTTTTAAAAGTTATTTCATTCACAAATTTCAAAAGTGATCTTATAAAATTTCTAAAAATTTAATTTATTTTATGGTATAAATTTTATAATTTTTGAACTTGTATTTTATTTTATAAAAATAAATCTTTAAAAATTTATTTGTTATAATTATCAAATTACATGGAAACCCTTGCATGCAAATCACTCTTCCATTATATTAAAGGGCAAAGGAGACCTTTCCAACCCCCCAAACTCACTTGTTGTTAACCAAATTACCACATTAACCTTGCATGCAAAATGGCCTAACTTTAGCTAGAGGGTATTATTGTACATTCTCATTTCCACTCATTTATTTTAGTCAATCAAAGGCATAAAACCAAAAACAAAATGTGAGAAATCATTTCACTCACTCCACACTCCAACTCACCTCTCTTTTTCTCTCCTCCCCTCCCTCTCCTTGCTCTTGGCCGAGAACCCCCTCCCCAATTCCTTCCATTTTTCCATCCCATTTCTCATCTTCCCTAGTGTAATTCTTCCACCTACATTTATTTTATATACTTTCCAAGAGTTTTTGATTTGGGAGATGAAGTTTCATGGTTGCATGTGTAGCTTTTGTGTGATCTCCAAAGAGAAACTCTTGATTCTTGTGAATTCAAGAGCTCTCTATGAGATACATTTTATATATATTTTAACTAAGTGTTTTGTGGAGGAACCATGCTTTAAAAACATTTGCATGCTACTGAAATTTCACTATATAATCATGTTTAGCCATGCATGCTAGTTTTAAGATGTTAATATGATGATCAACCATGTTGTGTATGCTACTCTTCTCAAATTCATGTTTTCATGTTTAAAAATCTATAAATTCGAATTATTTGTGCTTGAAATAGATTATTTGCATGATATATTTCTTAATAATAGTTAAGAGAAGATATGTTTCATGATTATTAAGGTTGATTAATAGGTACAAGTCGAATTTATAAGAATTTAAACTCTATGTTTTAGCCGAAATCTTGTTAAGTGTTTTCCATGAGTTGCATGTTATATTTTTATTTGCACGTTGGTGTTCTAGGTAGAGCTGGCCAAATGAACGGTTTGGCTCGGTACGATCGTAATTCGGCTCACCAAAAAATCGTCTAACTCGGATCGCCACGTGCCAGGTCATTATTCGGCACAAACCGTGTAGGATAACGAACCGAATACGAACAGGAAATTCTGAAACCGGAACCAGCCCGGAACCGGCCAGGAACCGGCCCGGAACCGGCCCGCCAGAACGTATACGAATTGGTGAGTTTGCTTTAGTCGGCTCGGCACGCCACGTGCCAAATAATTCTCCTACTACTTCATTTAACTATGAGTTAAATTCTGTAATGAAATACAATTACTAGATCTTCAACTATGATATCTACATTATTATATGCCACGTATACAAAAAAAATTTCAAAATTTGGAAACCTGCTAATCCATGTGCTCCATGTGTCAGATTGTGTGTCATAGTGTCAGTAAGGTAAGTAAGTAAAATACAAATAAATAATAAATAATATATATCTATGGAAGAACCGGAAAAAGTAACCGGTTTATTCGCCAATTCGCGAGTTGAATCGCGAATAATTTGGCACGAAACTCTTTCTTCACGTCTTATCAATGAACCGTATAATTCGTTTAATTCGCGGGCCGTTAATGATTTACTATTTTAATTATTCGACCCGGCTCGGCACGGATCGTTGTTCTTCATGGGCCGTTCACGAGTTTGATGGTGACTTAACCGGCCCGCCAAAAATTTGGCCCGACACGCTCGACCCGATCGTTTGGCCACCTCTAGTTCTAGGCCATGAATGATCTCCACTCCTGTTGAGGCACTATTTTAGGATTTTGATGCACTAGGTTTTCTTTGGTAAAGGTTGGATGTTTGGTTAATAAGTGGGAGTCAAGGTGGAAAGGGATTAGTTAGTGTTTGCATTTTTCCAGATTTAATGCACTAGTTTATGGAGAAGTTTTGAATAGCATTTGTTGTGCACTTTGAGTCCCAAGCCACCAGAATCTAGCACTAGGAGTATATAATAGGTTTTAGGTGTTTGTTGGAGGTTTGTAAGACGTTTGGTTAGGTGCACGAGTGGAATCACAAAATCTGTCCTGTCCAGCTGGGGACAATTTTGTTGCAACTTAGAAATAGGAAGTTTTGACCATGTCATAGGTAGGCCCTCATTAGGCCCTATTGGGCCTTAGTTAGAGGGAGTGTCAGAGGAGTTTTTCCAGCCATTGTTCATAGGATTTTAGTTAGAATAACGTGTCACAAGTTAGTTCAAGTCAGGACCTTTTCTGCCTAGAAAAACAGGGGAACCATGGACTTTAAGCTTAGGCCTAGGGAGGCCCAAGCTAGGCCCTTGAGCCATATCAAGTTTGGGAGTTGCCTTATGATCAGAAGAGTCTAGTGTAGAACTTTTGGAGGTAAACTTGTAGTGTATGAGTGTCTAATACACTCAAGAAACCATAGATGTCATTCTAAAATTTACCTTAGTAAGCACCTTCACTTACCACATAGTTTTAGAGCATTTATGAGTTAGGCCTAGGTTGACCACTATAGTTTCAAGATAGCATAAAGCCAGTAGAGTGAAAGGCCCAAGTGAGGGTCAACAGGTTTTGGATAGTTTAGTAAAGGCACATCGAGTTAGGAGGCCAAAATTTGGAGACTTTGTCTAGTTTAGCGATCAAGTGACTTAAGTTGTGGAACGAGATCATCCAAGCCTAGTGTTGCAATATGGTGTGTGTGTGATATTTTTTGGTATTTAAAATATGGTATGTGAGTATATGTGGCTATGTGTACTATTATGTTTATAAGGTGATTATAAATTGCGTGCGTATAGGCCTATGTGCCATTTGTGTTTAATTTCGGGTTGTAAGTAGGTTGCGTTGGTGAGAATATATTATAATGAGGTTATTACTAATTGTGTAGGATCTTGAGACGAGGGTAAACTTGCCATAAAGGTCGAGTAAAGCTTCCAGTTGCTCCTTCTTTCCAGTCCAGTCCAGTCCAGCCTTCTCAAGGCAAGTGATTCAACCTACTTTTTTGTTTACACTGCGAATGTGTGATAACTAGTTCTTTTATATATGATGCGAGTATCCTGATTTACCTTGTTATATCTGGACCAAGTGATTTTAAATTCTATCTTCCTATTATATAAAAATGCCATGAACCCTTAAGTACTTATTGCAAGTAGATCAAAAATCATACCATGCTAGTATACCAAAGTAATCGGGATGCCATGATAAAATAGAGAATTGTTATAATACCTGATTGATCCTTTTGATTAACATGCTATTGATTACTGAGAAATCTTGATTTTACACCCTGATGCTTGATTTAACTCTTGTAAGAACCCCGATAGAAACTTTATCTTGATACCTAAAAGCCAGATATTCTTTAAAGTCGTTCACGATTATTTGATAACCCTATCCTTACCCTAAAGCTTGACATCCTGATATACCTTAAGCTAATGATCACTTTCTTTATATCTTAACACCTCTATCATACTTGTAACCAGTAATGCTTATCTTCTTGATGTTCTAATACCTATACCTTGTCTAAAACCATTGCTTTAAGCCTAGTTTGGAATTACTCTTTCATATTATCCAATAACCCTACTAAATCTCCTTGTCAAAATTCTTGTAAATGGAAACCTTTCAATTACTCTGATAGAGTAAAGTCTAGTGGATCATGGCCCTAAGATTTAGTGAACATAATTCCAGTATTTCAAGTAAATCTACAATTCCTTGATAAAGATGTTTACTGTTTAAGAAATTTTATTATCAATCGGCATCAGTTTTTGAAATGATTAAAATTTGGATTTTCAGTCCCAAAGGGGGATAAATGTATTCAGTCCCAAGTCCTTTCCACACTGATATTGTAGGCTTAAAAGTTGCCTAGGGATCCCATTAATGTTTTAGAACCCAGCGAGGTTCGGGATTACTTCGCGGCTGATCACCGGCTGTAATCCGTAGTGTCATAAAATGGTTTTTGATTAAGATATGATTTTGAAAAAGTTTTTGATACAAGCAAATGATGCCATCACCCAAAAGTTCATCTCTTGTTATTATTAGTTATATCTTCACATTGTCATTCTTTAATATATATCTCGATTTATGTTTTGTATCATATTGTTTAGCACTTGTTGAGCATTTGGCTCACTACTTGCTTTAACCCTGATATTACAGCTAGCAGCTATGATTAGATTCAAGCAGACAACACGTAAGACTTGTGATGCCGATGCGTATGTCCAAGTTCAGGTAGAATAAGAGATAGTTTTGTGTGAGGACTCGATATTAAAACCAGTTATAATAGTTAGAAGTGTTTGGCTGTTCCAAACCCTAAACTGTAAGTTCTTGGATTCAGTTGTATTTACTTTCTTTTAAATATTGTAATAGTTATATATTATGTATTGTTAAGTTGGGGGTGTCACAATTTTTTTATGAAATGCATGTTAAATATGTTTTTAATGAAAAATTGAAGTTTTTTCTCATTTATTGTAATCAATATGTGTGTGTGTGTTTATGTTTGTGTTTGTGCAATGTATATTAGTATGTATTGTAATCAATGTATGTGTGTTTAATTATTTGTAGATGGAAACCATTGATCGAAGTTGGATTGGAAATCAGTTGCAAAGTGATAAAATTTCATTGACTCCGGAATATAGAATTGGTGTAGAAATATTTTTAAAATTTGCTCTTGAGAATGGAATGGAAGAAGATGGAACAATGAAGTGTCCTTGTAAACATTGTAAAAATTTGAATTGGTTAAAAATTAATGATGTTAGATTTCATTTGCTCGCTAAAGGGATGCTTAAGGGTTATACTGTGTGGACGTCGCACGGTGAAAAGATAGGAAGAAAATGTAGTCGAACATCACATCATCATCGTTGTGTTCGGGAACCTTCGAGAGTAGAAGAACTGGTAGATTTGAATGCGATGTCACATGATTTTGCCGGTGAAAATTATGAATTTTATGACACTACAGATATGGGAACTATGAATGTAGAAGAAGCTCCAAATGATAGTGCTAAAAAATTGTACGAGGTTATTGTTGAAAATGGAGCATCTATTTATCCCGGTAATATAAAGTACACAAGATTAAGTTTTACCACAAAATTATTGGAGTTCAAAAATAACTCGCATTGTAGTAATAAAGCTTTTGATATTTTTCTTAAACTTCTTACGGATGTGTTATCAAAAAAGTATACATTACCCCGAAACTTATTATGTAATGAAAAAAATTATGAAGGATTTGAGGGTTGAATATGAAAAAATTGATTTATGTGAAAATGATTGTATGTTATTTTATGGAGATGACAAGGATAAAGTTATGTGTGATATATGTGGTGAAGATCGTTATCGGGATGTTTCTAGGAAAGATGGTAAAAAAATACCAAAAAAAATCTTAAGACAGTTTCCTTTGATTCCTTGACTACAATGCTTATATATGTCGGCACATACAGCCGATCACATGAGATGGTAAAAAAATAGAGATGTGAAAGATGGAGAAATAAGTCATCCCGCAGATGGAGAAGAGTGAAAATATTTTGACCGTTGGTATCCATCATTTACTCAAGAGATTCGTAACATAAAGCTTGGTCTTGCGACCGATGGTTTCAATCCTTTTGGCCGTACCGGAAAAAAAACATATAGTGTGTGGCCCGTGGTGATAGTTGTCTACAATCTTCCATCATCGATGTGTATGAAAAAGCCTTATATGTTCATGACCGACATAGTGACGGGTCCAAATAGCATTGGAAAAGATATTAGCATTTGTCTAAGGCCTCTCATCGATGAATTGAAGATATTGTGGAATACCGGAGTGAAAATATACGACCAATCTTTGAAATAAAATTTTACAATGAGAGCGGCTCTTATGTGGATAATTAGTGACTATCCCGCTATGAGTATGATAAGTGGGTGGTCGGGAAAAGGAAATATGGGATGTCAAGTGTGTTTTGGAAGTGTTCAAGGGTTTGAATTAAAATATTGTGGAAAATGTAGTTTCTATGGCACGAACCGAATATTCCTTGAATCAAATGATCCACTCTATCAAAAAAGTAATTTGTTTGATAATGAATAAAGAAGATTGTTTCGTGGTCGTTTGTCCGGGGAGGGTGTTAAGGATTTGCTTGATACTTTAGTTTTTCCACCACTCGGAAAGACTAATTCGAAGGCAAGGAGTGTCGGATATGGGGAAGAGCATCATTGGGCTCATGTCCCAATCTTTTACGAACTCTCTTATTGGTTATCACATAATTTATGATATTCAATTGACATCATGCATACGGAAAAAAATGTTTTTGAAAATATTTTTTTTACTATTGTGAATGCGGAAAAATCAAAAGATCATAAAAAAGCAAGAGCGGATTGCAAGCATTTTGGGGTGTTACCACATTTGTGGATCGATGAAAAAGGAAAGTCACCTAAAGCACCTTATTCCCTTACTAGAAAATAACGTAAACTTTTGTGTGAATGGATTAGTGCACTAAAACCTCCAGATGGTTATTCCTCAAATATATCACGTTGTTGCAATGTTGAGGAGTGTACATTTTATGGATTCAAATCGCACGATTGTCATATTTTATTCAAAAATTATTGCCTCTTGCAATTTGTGAACTTCTACTAGCGCCTATTGCGGATGCTATCACGGAAATTTCTAACATTTTCCAAGATTTATGCTCATCCGTGGTTACAAAAACCGATTTGGAAATAATGGAAAAATCAGTTATCAAAGCGTTGTGTTTGTTGGAAACGATTTTTCCTCAAAGTGGTTTGATTCGATGGAACACTTAGTTGTATATTTAGCCAAAGAAATTAGACTTGCTGGACCTGCTTATTAGCATTGGATGTATCCGATTGAGCGTTTGTTTGGGAAATTAAAACAAAAAGTCGGTAATAAAGTAAGAGTTGAGGGTTGAATTGTCGAATGATATATGGAGGAGGAGATTATTAATATTTGTTCCTTTTATTTTGCCTCTAACACGATTCATAATGAAGTGCGTCGTAACGAGGTTTTGTTTGATGTGCAAAATTCCGAGAATTTAGAAGTTTTCAAATATCCAATTCAATCTCTTGAAAAAGAAAGAACTCGATACATGAATGATAATGAACGAGAGTTAGCGGAAGAATATGTTCTTTTAAACTCTCCCAAAGTTCAACCTTATTTAAGGTACCAAAATCTTACTTTAAACAATATGCATAATAATTTTGATAATGATACACATGCATGATTTTATATTTTAGAAAGTACCATGATCGTGTTATGAGACAACGCCCGGAAACAACACCTCAAGATTTAGATCGTATTGTCAAGAGTCGATTTAAAACTGGTTTAAACAAAAGGTATTTATCTATTTTGCAACCTTAATTACATGTTTTGTTTTTTATTCTTATAATTACAACGTTGCATCATATTTTTTTTTTTGTCATTAGGTTGATAAAGATGAGGTGGAAAGATATCATTTTAAGGACTTGCTTGAAGGACCAGTATTAAAAGTCATGACTTTTGATACTTGTCAAGTTAATGGATATAAATTTTTAACAAAATTTGCATCCGGTTCTGGTATTGTTGTTAAAGGAAATTTGCATGAAAATAATCTTGATTATTATGGTCAACTACAAGAAATTATTAGACTTATTTATCAAGGATGCAATCATGTATATTTGTTCAAATGTATATGGTTTGATAGTGTCGGTAATGGTGTGAGAATTGATAAGAATCGTGTGGTTACAATTGATATGACTTCAAAATTAAAGTCAAATGAGATTTTTATTTTAGCTAGTCAAACCTCACAAGTATATTATGCTCCTAGTGTATTGAATTCAAAGCGAAAATGTATACGGTGGTAAAATCTAAAAGTCGCCCAATTGATGAATCTATCATTGCACAAAATGATATAGATGACGCTTTTCAGGAAGATAGATCTAATACATCGACCTCATTTTCGCTTTTTGTCGATTTTGCATAATATGGACAAATACCATTTATTCGGCGTAAAGAAGAAGAAGAAGAAGAAGAAGATAAAGACGACGAAGATGGAAATGAGGGAGAAGAAGAAGTTAATCGAGAAGACAATGAAAATGATGATGACGAAGATGATGATGGTTTTGACGATATTGAATAACATTGTTTGTAAATTTAATGATGATTTTTAGTAGTGTTTGTCATGATAATAGTGAATTTTTATTGATTTGTATTGGGTTTTATGAAATTTATGCCGTAATGATAAATTTGTAATCATTTTTAAGTCCAGCTTAAGGACAATATTCGACCAATTTTGATCATAATATTTCCCAGAAAACTGATCGCCACACAACATAACCGACCACATTCTTAGTAAAACCGACCATCTTCTTAAACAAACGGTCGGTAATAAACGGTCGGTAATAAACGGTCGGTTATAAAGAATTTATGTGCCTTCTGACTTAAAACTGACCAAAGTGCATGTTTGACTTCGGTCGATTTCATCCGTGTCAGTCAACAGTCAATTTTGAAATAAATTTTAAACGATAAAACCGTACGGATGTTAACTTCATGTAAAATATGCTTAGACACACAAAATGTATTATTTTAATGAGTACAAATAGGTTTTTATAAGTAAGTTAGCAAATTTACTTAAAAATGTGAAATAAATAAATAAATTTAAATTTAAAATTATTAATTACACAAGATCGAACCTTACGGATGGACAAACATAATGAAAATGAACAAATGTACCAAAAATTAGGCTATTTAAATAATATTATAATTAAATAGTGTGAAACATAATCACTTCAATTAGTATGCCGCCATTCTGTAGACAGAATAAGTTGAACTGAACATTTGATGTACACAGCACAATTTTAAAATAAATTTTAAATGATCAAACCGTACGGATGTTAACTTCTTGTCAAAATATGCTTAGACACAAAAATTTATATTATTTTAACGAGTACAAATACGTTTTTATAAGTTAATTAGTAAATTTACTTAAAATGTCAAATAAATAAATATAAATTTAAAATTATAAATTACACAATATCGAACCGTACAGATGAACAGACATAATGAAAACGAACAAATGTACCAAAAATTAGGCTATTTAAATAATATTAATCATGTTTTTATAAGTTTTTTATTAATTTAGGGGTTTCTAGGGTTAGTCATAACAATCCATTAGGGTTTCTAGGGTTACTTAAAACTGACGACCATGTACTAAAACCGACCGACATTATTTTAGGCGGATATTTTCTATAAAAAAATAAAAACTCCGCCTTTAACAGCAACGATGTCGTTTTGCATGCTGCACACATTCCAACCTCATAATCGACCGACACGACGGTCGGTTTTAAGCGTGGTATAAATAAATAAAACCTTTCATTTTCTTTTATTTGTTTCTTCTCAAAATCTATTTTCTCAATTTCCTACTCAAAATCTCCGAACCGAAGAACAATGGCGTACAATCAACGACGAACTCGGGCTTCTCACTCAAAATCTCCTCTCTATTTCTTACTTTATGTAAGTATTTATATATATATATGTGTGTTTATATATATATATTTTGTGTGTGTGTGTGTTTTGTGTGTGTAAGTATATATGTTTATATATAAGATTAGAGGTTATATATATGTTTTTTGTGTGGGTAAATTAAGAATCAAAGTTCAAAATGAACTTCAAATCGTAGTTTTCAGTTTTGATAAGTTTTTGCATGAAAAATATTTGTCGGTTTTGGTCGGTTTGTTGAATATACGTATAAGTAAAAATCTGGGTTTTTTCGTCGGTTTGTTGAGATATGTATAAGTATAAATCTGTTTTTAGGGTAAATGTTTAGGGGTTTTCTCTTTCCGCTCATGTAATTTCATTTCGTACTCGAAATTTATAATTGTACCTTAATTACATGAGTTTTATAGCTTTAATTTGTTGAATATACGCATGTGTGTATGATGTATATATATTTACGCCCTCGTAATATGTTTGTATATATGTTTACGCTCTCGTAATTTTATTTTGTAATTGAGGTTTGTAATCGAAGTTAATGTATGAGTTTTGAAGCTTTAATTTATTGAATAAATAGTGAAATTAAGTTTATTTGATGATATGGTTTAATTTATGTAATTGTTGGATAAATTGTGAAAATATTGGATAATTTCCTATGCATTTTTATGTGATGTGATTTCGTAATCGAGGTTTATAATCGAAGTTAATATATGAGTTTTCAAACTTCAATTTATTGAATAAATAGTGAAATTAAGTTTATTTGATGGTATGGTTTAATTTATGTAATTGTGGGATAAATTGTGAAATTGTTGGATACATTTTTATATGCAAGTCGATTTATTTGATTTAGTGCATACATTTTATATACATTTTTGTCGTCGATTTGTATGTTCGTATATTTTTGCTAATATATACTTATATTTTTCATTTTAGGATCTTTTTACTTGGATGCTACCTATGATCATGATTATGATGGTGTTGTTTGTGATGGCGAGGAAAGGGAAGCGGAAGGAAGTTGAAAAAGAAAAAGACAAGGGAAAGGGAAACGCTAGCAAGGGTAATGGTGGAAAAGGCACTTCTAAGGGCAATGGAAAGGGCACTAGGGGCAATGGTAGAGGAAAGAAAAAGATCGGAAAATTAAGTTTGCGTGATGAACCGACAGATTCGGATTTGGACCCGAATGATCCGACTAGACACATGACACCTAACGTGGAACGAGAATGGCGAGGAAGGTGACCTCGATCACATTCAAGTGGCATATATGGAGAAAACTCGCCATTGAAGCCATACCGCGTTGATATCTCCGATGGCAGTAAGTCTTAAATAAGTTTTTAAATTGCATTATTTCTATATATTGTTGTTTTCTTAACTGCATTAGACTATGTTCATTGCTTTGTTTGTATATAGTATTGAAAATGATACCGCTAAAAAGACTTTGTTAAGTATGATTCGGGAGAAGTGGCCTATTGGGCGTTATACTTTTACCGACATTGAAGAACAAAATCCCAGTTGGTTAAATGCACGGGTTTTAGAGTATTAAGTAAGTTTAAAACCCTTTTTTGTTTGCATTTGTTTCTTGATTTTATGATGCATTTATCCTTAATCTTTGTTGCAATTTTTAGAAATATTATAGACATCTTAAGGGGAAAAGCTGTTCAAAAGCCAGAAAAATTATTGAAGATCACATCAAGGTGACAATCAAAAGAAAGAATGAACTTAAAAAAAGAGTTGACAGAAAAGCAAGAGAAGAGGACGTTTCAAAGGAATCTTTAAAGCCGCCTTATTGGTCCGTTGCTTTTTTGAAGGATCTTTTAAAGTATTGGGAGACAAATGAAGGGCACTTACATAGGTTGTCGATTGGATCTGCTAACTGGCAACAAGTTGAAAGATTGCATAGTGCCGGTGCTCGGTCAATTAACAAAGTGTGAGGGGTAATGACATTTTTTTCAAACATGCACACACACATTTATTTCGTTTAATAATGTCAACTAAGCACGTGCTAATATAAGTTGTTTATGTTAGGTAACGCACACAGTAGAGGGGGGTGAATACAGTGTATAGCACAATCAAATCGAACTTTAATAACTAAAATAACAGAAAACAAACTTTATTCAAAACAATAAACTCTGTTACAGTATGAGACTGTCCTCTCTCAGTGATGAACAAATATCACGAGAGCTGCTAGGGTTACAATGAATAATCTTCTCGAGAATGATAACACTTATAGTGTAAACCCTATGTCTGTGTTTATATACTACACAGTTACAAGATAATCGCTAATTGATATGGAATATAATTCTGCTTCCTAAAATCTATCAATCAGATATCTTTTCTTCCAAGTATTCTATTCTTCATAGAATTCCTTCTTCATGCATATCTCTTCTTACGTTTGTCTTGATCTTCTTTTCCTTTCAATCAGCCGCCTTCCTTATCTGAACATTTCCTTTAAGTCCTGATATTATCTTCTGATAAATATCTCCTGAACCTTAAGTACTGATAACTTAAGTTCTGACTTCAGTATAAGTGTTGAATTCAGTTAAGTACTGATTTGTCCTGTTTAAGTAAGATCTGAAAACTAAACATAAATTATATTAGACATGACACTATCAAATATATCTAACAATCTCCCCTAACTTGTAAATTAGCATAATATACAAGTTTAACAGATATTTGATGATGTCAAAAACATTAAGTACAAATGCATGAGAATTTGACTAGATAACTACAACTTACAGTCCTTAAAGCTTTACCAACTTGAACTTCTGATAACAACTTCAGTCTGTATACATATCAGAATTTAAGCAGATGTAGATCTTGACTTGGCTTCACTTTCCGATCTCTCTGATGTCAGGAGTTGTTCTGAGATAGTTCTTTAACAAACATCTCTCAACATATCTGAGTTCATCAATCATCCTCCTTTTAGCATCTTTAAGTTCTATAGAATCTTCACCAGTTTGAAAGATTGCAGCCCTGAGATCATTAATTTTAGCTCTCTTTATGTCCTGATCCAGTCTGATCAAATACGCCTTGTCAGACTCAAAATTGAATTCCAAAGCCTTGTAACTAGAAAGGTAGTTATAATATTAGCAGAGTTAGGCTTCATCTCAACAATATCACCCTTGTGATCTCTGTACTTTGGAAGATATGTGCTGTCAAACTTTACAGAATAAAGCCTTTTCTGTCTCTGAATTTGACTCTTCAAATAGTTTGCAGCACTTTCTGTTATGTCATTCACTCGAAGTAAGAATAATACATGTTCCAATTCTTCAAAATACTTCAGTGGAATGGCATTTTCCCTTATATGATAAACCCTACCATCTGTCATGAAGTACAACAAATGTGTTCTTTCAAGTAGGTATGGTAAACTATTTGTACAGATTCTAGTTGATTCAATCTTTCAGGAGTTGCTCCAATACCTGGTTCACTAAAGGAAGTTGGATCATTGGTTGTGTTATGTATTCTTCTTTCATTAGCACTACCCAATCCAGATTTATCTCTTGCTTCCTTTCCAGTAACCACTCTTGCTTCAAAACTACTTACAGCAGTCTTCAAAGGTTGAGTCTGTTTGGCTTTGGTGAATCCTGGTAGGAGTAACTTTGAAGGTTTAACATGAGCAATGTCAGAGGTTTCCTTTGATTTATCTTCTGATATCAAGTTATCTTGAGCTTTGTCAGAGGTTACTTGCTTCTTTGAGATATCAGAACTAACTATATCTTTACTCTGAATAACTTGAGCCATGTCAGAGGTTGTCTAAGAAATTTTTCTTGAAGTCAGAGCAAGATCAGCATCTTCAACAGTAATTTCTTCATTCACAGGAGGCATATAAACCTTAATAGGTTCACCAACTTTCTCTTTGCCCTTGGACCTTGGATCTATCTGCAATTATGATTTAGCCTTGGTTGCTTCAGGATTTGTTCTTTCTTTTATCATAATGCCTTTGGCCTTTGGAAGTTTCTTTTTACCAACAAAAGATTCAGATTTAGATTTGACTTTTTCTGACTTAAGTCTAGCTTCTTCTTCCATCAGACTCTCAAAGTCCATTCCTGGATTCTCCTTAAGAAATAACTGTCTTGATAATTCTTCATCAAGATCCAAAAGTTCATCAGAACTTATCCTTTTACCAGTAGCAGAAGTAATTCTTTTTGCAGCATCAGAACTTGTCCTGTGACTTGTAATTTTAGTTCTTCTTGATGAGAAACTTCTACCTTGACCATGACCTCCACCCATTCCAGAGTTTCCCTGGCCATCTTTTTCATTATCCTTCCCCTTCAGTGTCTGATCAGTTTTTCATTTGGACTTAATTACTTTCTCCCCCTTTTTGGCATCAGCAGGTAAGAGAAGAGAAACAAGCAATTCCACTGAGGCTTGGATTTTATCAAGTTGAGATTGCTGAGAAGCTTGATTTTTCAAAATATCATCAATCTGAGACTGTTGCTTCTCTCGGGTCTTCTCAATGTAAGCAACTCTGTCAAAGGTAGGTTGGAAGAATTTTTTCGTGTCAATTTTCTTAACCGTTTCTTGCTTGAGCAATTCTTCCTGAATTTTATGTAACTCTGCATGAGTTGTTGAATGGAGACCTTGCAGATATCTAGTACTCAATGCAGTGACTCGAAGCTGTCTCTTGAAATCATCATTAATAAACATTTCATCAGCTTTTGCCAAGTGCTCAGCAAGAATCTTATCAGATGGAACAAAGGTAACTGAGTTCCATTCCTTAGTCGACTCCTGTCCTCTAGGAGTTTCACTCCAAGGTACTGGTGCTGCTCTTGTAACAAACTTCTCAACTAGTTCAGATTTATGAACAGTTTGTTGAGGTGCATGTCCTGAAGGACTAGCTTCATCAGTATTTGCATTAATAGCAGCATCACCAGTAGGATCAGCATTTGAAGCATTAGAACTGACATAATCAACATCTTCTGATAAAACAACAGTATGAGAAGTAATTGAGGCTTTAGCATCATCCTCTAAGTGCTGATCTGTTTCCAAGTTCTGATCAATAGCCATATCCTGATGCTCACCTATATTCTGATCATCAACATCTAGATGCAGAGAAGGTGTTGTAGACAATTCTGGAGTTTGAGTAGCATCAGTAAAAGGTGTTGTTGATGGATTAATTGCTGTTGGAGCTTCTAAATAGAGAACCTCATGCACAACCAGGTTGTGAATATCAATTTCAGCACTTGTGCCTGGGTCTACAGGAGATACAGTTTCATGTACAGGAGACACAGATGGTGTGTTTGCCTTGTCTGTAGCAGCTTCCTGAGTTGGGGACATTGGAGAAGGAGAGGCAGTAGCTTCAGTAAATTCTGGTTCTTTTGAGATCAGAGATTCCTGATCTCCTTCCCTAGCTGCTGCTTCCTCATCATCTGAAGCTGGCCTTTTAGCTCTCTGTTTCTTGTATCTCTTTGAAGGTGGGAATTCCTTGGGAGGTTCAGCAAGAGTCATTCTTCTAAGCCTTTTGAGAAGCTTAGATCCCCCAATGCCAGAATCCTTCTGAGAAGGGACCTTCTCAGCTTCTTTAACAACAGGTTCTGATACAGAAACATGTTCCTCACTATCAGACTCATCTCTCAGAACAATCCTCATTCTCTTCTGTGGTGTCTGAGGAACAGTCTTTGTCCTCTTTGGCTTGGAAGATGAAGGCTTCACAGTAGGTGCTAAGGATGAGGGTTGAGCTGTCTGTGAAGGTGTGAGATAAGTTTTGAGATATGTTCTGAGAGAGGGTTGAGGTATAGATGTTTGTGTGGTATGTTCTGATGGTTGGTGTGGTGTTTGGGATGTGGTGGTAGGTTGAACATCAGGATAAACAGATCTATAGGTTTGAGGATCAGCATTTACCAGGATCTGTTTTACAGACCGAGGAAACTGTAAAGGTCTAACCACCGTTTTCTTAAGCTCAGCATTTACCAAGTCATTAAAAGCACGTTTTGCAAGTTTAAAGGGTGGAAATAAGTCAGTGGTAGGTTGGGGTTAATCAGCACAACAGAAATTATATATAAGCTGACAGAATCTAGCAAAGTAGACAACATTCCTATCCTCTGTCATCCTAACCCCTATAAAACCTAGCACTGCACTTGCAAAATCAAAATGAGTTTGGTTTATAATAGCATACCCGATGTGCTGACTCATTATTGGAATGCCATCAAAGTTGGAACACTTATTCCTGAAGGCTTTAGTGATGCAGTCGAAGAAAAAGCTCCATTCCTTTCTGATATGAGCTCATTTCAACTGTCCAAGCTTAGCCAAACTCTTCTCATACCCCAAATTGGCCATGAGCTGCTGTAGAACTGGTTCCTCCGGTGTTGAGAAAATGCAGCCTTCTAGTAAACGTAGAGCTTGACGAACTGTACCAGGAGTTACCACATGTTCAGAATCATGCACTTCAAAAACAATGCTGGGAGTACCATTAGCACCACCATTATCAAAGGTCCCAGTCCGCCAAAATGTTAGAACTTGTTGGCTTGAAAAGACTGGTGGCTGGGTCAATGCATACCCAATTTCACTGTGTGCAAGAAGATCTTGCACAAAGTGCAACTCAGACGGAGCTTCATCATGATTTAAGATGGCAGCATAATTGTTGGGAACGAACTTGGCTCCATCGATGATCAAATCCTTAGGTGCCATGAGAAAAATTGAAAATTAAGGTTGCCTGTAAGGTGTTTGATAAAATGTCTGTATGAAAAACAATCGTCAGGAGATGAGAGAGAGTAAAAGCAAAGAAAGAGAGATAAAGTGTAAAAGTAAATAAAAGATTGTATAATCTTCTCTCTCTCTTACTTATACTTGGTTAAAAAAATAACCGTTGGACACCTGTTAGACATGCAGTAAAAATGAATAGTTAATGGGCACGGGAAAACAGTAATCATGACGTATCACGTGCAGTTTTTCAAGGAAAAACCGTTCCACTTACCAAGTAATCCCATTAATTGAGGTAAGTCAGTTTTAATTCAAAATTTAAGCTGTTCCCACTTATTTAATCAATTTCACTCCAAAACCAATATTCTGTAAAAATATTCAAGTGTGAGAATGACCAACAAAAATAAATCAAGTAAACAAGTACTAATATTTTAAAACCAGAACTTAATTTATATCAGTAATTAAAATGGTCATCAGAATATGGATATATCAGGATTTAAAAATTCAGCAGAATTTAAAACATCTCAGAGACAAAATCTTGCAAAAATTATAAAATTCCATTAATATATTAAGAGAATACATTCATGAAATTGAAATTTACATCAGAACATTACAAGATTATCCTAAGCTACAAACTTCAACATCAACAGCTTTTGTCCTTGGCTAAGAAGCCGGACAAAGCTGGCGATGAAGAAAAACAGGAAGAAGAAAACAAATTATTTCTTCTTCTGACTCTCTACAAAAAGAATAGCGAGTCGAATGATTCGCTCTTGTTGGCGGAGAGCTTCCAGCCTTTCTTCTTCCAATCGCTCCAGATGGCGATGGTAGTCCATGTAAAAGAACAGGAGGTATGTGACAACCTCCTGGGGAACCGAGTCCCAAATCTCATCAGGAATGACAGTCACGTGCCATTCCTGCTGCCAGTCTTCACAGCTCAACTCCATGTTGAAGGTCTCATAGTTTAAAAACATGTTGTAGTTGACCATGATTGTGTTGGTATGAAGGAAAAGAGAGTGAGTATGTGAGAAAAGAAATGATGTGTAGACTGATTTGAGGTGTTGGTTTATAAAGGCAATAGAATGCCAGGAGACGCAAGGAAATTTAATGCTGACAGGTACAAATAATTCTACCTCGTCTCCCTAGACTAGGAAGAAGAAAAACAGTCATTGGAAGTGTAAAACAGGGTTTAATGCGCACAAGAAACAAGTAAATATTACTGTGCATGTACGTGTTCCACTAACCCTAAATGTATTGACTATTAATATCTCACCCGTACATATTCTGATTTAGAATAAGACTGTTTCAGATTTTAACTACAAATAAGTCAAGTAGAGGATCAGAATTTAATATCAGCACTTAGACTTATATCAGAACTTAACAGTCATCAGAACATGATTTCTTAACTCAAAAAATGAATGCCTATCTCTGTGATTCTTCACACAAATTCTGATTACGGTTCTTTAGAACTTATTTATCAGAACTTCCATCAGAACTTGCCCTCAGAATTTATGCAATCTGACACATAAACTGTTCATCTAAAATAACATTGAACGCCACAGTAATTTTCATCATTCATATGGAGTGTAAGTGTGTGCATTAAGCAAAATATCAGACAAGGAGTAAAGTCTGATTCACTTCAGTACATCTTAAAAATAAGGCATAACTAAGAACGTTACTAAAAATCTGTCATTATTCTGAAGTTTACTTTTGAATGAGTTCATGCACGAGTCCACCTCAACTGTTTTGTGCTTATTTTATGCATCTTTTGAAATTCCATTTTACAGTGGCTTCTCAGTGTAAGTGAGTCACGACTGCTTATTAGAATTTATGCTATTATCAGAGTATTTCTCCAGTAATCATAGAGTGTGAAAAGTCACCAAGAAAAATAATTATTTGCTTTTCTGATGCATATTACTTAATACCAGCAATGCACTTGGGTCGTCCCTTCCACAGTTTTACTCTAGATCTCAAAGGAGTACCTGATTTTTATTCCTTGATTCTTTTACTTTTTTTTTATGAGTGAGGTTTATCAGCACTTAGTACATCCATCAGATTTACTAACATCAGAACTTAACAGATGAGAAGCATTATTCTAGTTTTTGACTTAGTAATAAGATAGACAAAGTAAACGTGACTAAGCTCAACATCAGAATTTGCTTGTGTCAATAGATTTCCAAATAAATAATTACTTCTAACATGGGATCTCTAGTATTGTAAAGACTACTAGGTCAGCATCTAGCACAGTTATCCTCATTGGATTGAATAGTCACAGAAATAGTCATATCACTATCAGAGTTTAGAAATTCATATCAGACAACATGTTAGGTCACACACACACTGTAGAGGGGGTGAATACAGTGTATAGTACACTCAAATCGAACTTTAAGAACTCAAGTAACAGAAAACAAACTTTATTGAAACAATAAACTCTGTTACAGTATGGAACTGTTACCTCTCAGTGATGAACAAATATCACTAGAGCTGCTAGGGTTACAATGAATAATCTTCTCTAATAATGATAACACTAATAGTGTAAACCCTATATCTGTGTTTATATACTACACATTTACAAGATAATCGCTAATTGATATGGAATATAATTTTGCTTCCTAAAATATATCAATCAGATATCTTTTCTTCCAAGTATTCCATTCTTTACAGAATTCCTTCTTCATGCATATCTCTTCTTATGTTTATCTTGATCTTCTTTCCTTTAATCAGCTACTGTCCTTATCTTATTGTCCTTCAGCACTTAAGTTCTGATATCTATCTTCTGACGATTATCTCCTGATAACATATATACTGATATCCTTAAGTCCTGACTTCCAGTATAAGTACTGATCAACAGTTAAGTACTGATTTATCCTGTTCAAGTAAGATCTGAAAGCTAAACATAAAACATATTAGCCATGACATTATCAAATATATCTAACAATCTCCCCCAACTTGTAAATTAACATAATATACAAGTTTAACAGATATTTGATGATGTCAAGAACATTAAGTACAAATGCATGAGAATTAGACTAGATAACTACAACTTACAGTCCTTAAAGCTTTTACCAATTTCAACTTCTGATAACAACTTCAGTTTGTATAAATATTAGAATTTAAGCAGTTGTAGATCTTCGACTTGGCTTCATCATTTTCTGATCTCTCTGATGTCAGGAGTTGTTCAGAGATAGTTCTTCAACAAACATTTCTCAGCATATCTGAGTTCATCAATCATTCTCCTTTTGACATCTTTAAGCTCTGCAGTATCTTCACCAGTTTGAAAGATTGCAGCTCTGAGATCATTGATCTTTGCTTTTCTCAACTCCTGATCTAGTCTTATGACATAAGCTTTGTCAGACTCTAGATTGAATTCAAGTCCCTTAATACCAAGATATGTTCTGATCTGTGCAGTATTAGGCTTCATATCAACAATATCACCATTGTGATCTCTGTACTTTGGAACATATATGCTGTCAGACTTAACAGAATAAAGCCTTTTCTGTCTCTGAACCTGTTCTTTTAAGTAGTTTGCAGCAGTCTCTGTTATTCTGTCATCCACTTGAAGTAAGAAAAGTACATGCTCCAATTCTTCAAAATACTTCAATGGAATGGCATTTTGTCTTATATGATAAACCCTACCATCTGTCATGAAATACAATATGATGTATTCTTTCAAGTAGGTATGGTAAACCATCTGTACAGATTCCAGTTGATTCAATCTCTCAGGAGTTGCTCCAATACCTGGTTCACTCAAGGAAGTTGGATCATTGGTAGTGTTGTGTACTCTTCTTTCATCAGCACTTCCCAATCCAGTTTTATCTCTAGCTTCCTTTCCAGTAACTACTCTTGCTTCAAAACCACTTGCAGTAGTCTTCAAAGATTGAGTCTGTTTTGCTTTAGTGAATCCTGGTAGGAGTGTCTTTGATCTATTTTCTGATATCAAGTTAACTTGAGCTCTGTTAGAGGTTACTTGCTTCTTCTGAATATCAGAACTTACAATTTCTTGACTCTGAACAACTTGAGCCATGTCAGAGGTTGTTTTAAGAACTTTTCTTGAAGTCAGAGCAAGATCATCTTTTTCATCAGTAATTTCTTCCTCCTCAGGAGGTACATAAACCTTGATAGGTTCACCAACCTTTTCTTTACCCTTGGATCTTGGATCTATCTGTGGTTGTGATCTAGCCAACGTTGCTTCAGTATGTGTCCTTTCTTTGATCACAATGCCTTTGAGTTTTGGAAGTGACTTTTTACCAGAAGCTTCAGATTTAGATGTGACTTTCTCTGATTTAAGTCTGGCTTCTTCTTCCTTTAAACTTTCCAAGTCCATTCCTGGATTTTATTGAAGAAATAACTGTCTTGACATTTCCTCATCAAGATCTAGAAGTTCATCAGAACTTATCCTTTTACCAGCAGCAGAACTTATTCTTTTCCCAGTATCAGAACTTGTCCTGTGACTAGCTTGTCTTGATGTAAACCTTCTACCTTGACTATGACCGCTACCCATTCCAGAGTATCCTTGATCATCATTTCCATCATCCTTTCCTTGCAGTGTCTTGTTAGTGTTGCATTTGGACTTAATTACCTTCTCCCCCTTTTTGGCATCAGCAGGTAGTAAAAGAGAGATAAGTAATTCCACTGAGGATTGGATTTCAGTAAGTTGCGATTGCTGAGAAGCTTGAATTGTCAGAATGTCATCAATCTGAGCTTGTTGTTTCTCTTGAGTTTTCTCAATATAAGCAATCATGTCAATGGTAGGTTGAAAGAACTTTTTCTTATCAATTTTCTAAACTTGTTCTTATTTGATAAAGTTCTCCTGAATCTTGTGTAGCTCTGCATGAGTAGTTGAATGAAGACCTTGTAGATGTTTAATACTCAATGCAGTGACTCTAAGCTGGGTTTTTAAATCATCAGAATTTAATATTTCATCAGCTTTAGTCAAGTGCTCAGCAAGATGTATTGCAGTTGGAACACATGAAACTGAGTTCCATTCCTTAGTCCACTCCTGCCCTGCAGGAGTTTCACTCCAAGGTACCGGTGCAGCCCCGGTAACAAACTTATTTACCAGTTCAGACTTAGGAAGAGTCTGTTGAGGAGTATGTCCTGAAGGACCTGCTTCATCAGCATCACAGTTGGAGCAGCATCACCAGTATCTCCAGCATTTGCAGCATCAGAACTTAAAGAATCAGTATCTTCTGATAAGACAACAGTGTGAGTAGCAATGGAGGCTTCAACATCTTCTAATTGCTGATCTGATACTAAGTTCTGATCAACAGCCATATCCTGATGCTCACCTAAAGTCTGATCATCAGCATCTTGATGCAGAGAAGGTGTTGTTGATAACTCTGGAGTTTGAACAGCATCAGTAACAGGTGTTGTGGAAGGATTATTTGCTGTTGGAGCTTCTAAGAGAAATACTTCAGACACAACCAAGTGTTGAACATCAATATCAGCACTTGTGCCTGGATCAACAAGAGACACAGATGGTGAGTTAGCCTTGTCAGATACAGCTTCCTGAGATGGAGTTGATGGAGAAGAAGTGACTGGAGCAAATTCCTTGTCTTGTGAGATCAGAAATTCCTGATCCCCTTCCTTAGCTGCTTCCTCTTCATCATCTGAAACTGGCCTTTGTGCCCTCTGTTTCTTGTACTTCCTTGTTGATTTGGATTCCTTGGGAGTTTCAGGAACTATCATTCGTCTAAGCCTCTTGAGAAGCATAGAACCCCCAATTTCAGAATCCTTCTGAGAAACCTCTTTCTCAGCTTCAGTAACAGCAGGTTCTCTAGCAGGAACCGGTTCCTCAGAATCAGATTCATCGCTCAATGCAATCCTCCTTCTCTTTTGAGATGTTCGAGGAACATTCTTTGTCCTCTTTGGCTTGGAAGATGAAGATTTCACAGTAGGTGCTGAAGATGAAGGTCGAGCAGTCTGTGAAGTTGAGAGATAGGATTTGAGATATGTTCTGAGGGTAGGTTGAGTAGAATGAGAGGTAGGTACTGAGGTTGATGGATTTTGGGTATTTGGAGTTGGTTGGACATCAGAGTAAACAGATCTATAAGTATCAGGATCAGCATTTACCAGGATCTGTTTTACAGACTTAGGAATCTGTAATGGTCTAACCACTTTTTTCTTAGTATCAGCATTTACCAGGTCATTAAAGTATCGTTTTGCAACCTTAAAAGGTGGGGTTTGAGTGCTGACTAAATGAGGTTCATCAGTACAGTAAGTGTAAATAAGTTGACAGAATCTAGCAAAATAAACAACATCTCGATCCTCTGTCATCCTATCCCCAATAAAACCAATTATTTCAGTTGCAAAATCAAAATGAGTTTGATGAATAATAGCAAACCCTATGTGCTGACTCAGAATTGGGATAGCATCGAAATTTGAACATTTGTTCCCAAAAGCTTTGGTGATGCAATCAAAGAAGAAACTCCATTCTCTTCTGATATTAGCCCATTTCAACTGTCCAAGTTTCGTCAGACTCTTTTCATATCCCAATTCAGCCATTAACTCCCGAAGGGCTGAGTCCTCTGGAATTGAGAAAGTACAATCTTCTGGAAGATGTAAAGCCCTGCGTACTGTACCAGGATTGACTACAAAGGATGAATCACCCACTTGGAAGATAATACTGGGAGTTCCACATTGACCACCATCATCAAAAAGTCCAGTCCTCCAAAACCTCAGAACTTGTTGGCTTGAAAAGAATTCAGGCTGTGTTAATGCATACCCAACCTCACTATGTGCAAGAAGATCTTGCACAAAGTGCAATTCAGATGGAGCTTCAGTGTGATCAAGAACTGCAGCATAGTTGTTGGGGACAAACTTAGCTCCATCAATGATTAAAATCCTTGGGTGCCATGTGAAAAAAAAATTAAGATTCAAGTATGCCTGTTAGGTGTTTGAGATAATGTCTGTATGAAAAACCAACATGAGAAAGAAAGAGAAAGAGAGTAGAAGTAAGGAGAGAGATAAAATATAAAGAAAATAAAAGATTAAAGAAATCTTCTCTCCGTTGTACTTATACTCTGAACAAAAATGTTACCGTTGGACACCTGTCAGACATGCAGTAATAACGGACAGTTACTGGGCTCGAGAAAACAGGAATCATTACTTACGCAGTTGCCTAGTTTCAAGGAAAAACCGTTCCATTTATCAAGAGAAACAATTTTAATTCAAAATTTAAACCGTTAGAACTGATTGAATTATTTTTCACTGCATCATTGATATTCTGAAAATACATCACATGAAAATGACCAAGATAAATTAGATAAGTAAGTGCTGAAAATGAATCAGAACTTAATATAAAACAAAATTTATATGGTCATCAGAATATCAATCAGGATTTATCAACACAAGATAAAATAACTCAGAGACAAAATCTTGAAGGAAAAATAACTTTCATTAATATATCAAGACAATACATTTATGAAATGGAAATTACATCAATACTTATACAAGATTTTCCCTAAGCTTCTAATCCTAACATCAACAGCCTTAGTGACTAATCATTGGAAAGAGGAACCATGGTTTAAACCGCACAAGAAACAAGAAACAGTGGACTGTTCAAGTACGAATACCATTAATCCTAATCATAGTGACTATTAATCTTCCACTTCAACATATTCTAGTTCGAACTGAGACTGTTATCAAATTTTATTCACAGATAAGCCAAGTAAAGGATTAGACTGAGAAATCATAACTTAGACCTATACCAGAACTTAACAGTCATCAGAACATAATTTCTTAACTCGAAAAAGGAATGCCCATCTTAGTAAATCCTCATACAAGTTCTAAGTTATAGACTTCAGAACTTAATCATCAGAACGTGTAACTAGAACTTGTCCTCAGAAATTTGTGCAATAATGACACAATGATTGTTTATCTAAAATAACATAGACCACCACAGAAATTTTCATCTTTCAGATGGAGTGATTAGTATGTGCATTAAGCTAAATAACAGACAAAGAGTAAAGTCTGATTCACTTCAGTACATCTTAGAAATAAGGCATAACTAAAATTTTGCTAAAGAGCTGTCATTGTCCTGAAACTTACTGATGAATGAGTTCATGCTTGAGTCCACCTCAACTGTTTTGTGCTAATTTTATGCATCTTTTGAAATTCTATTTTACAGTGGCTTCTCAGTGTAAGTGAGTCACGACTGTGGATCAGAATTTATGCTATTATCAGAGTATTTCTCCAGTAATCATAGAGTGTGAAAAGTCACCAAGAAAATATTTTGCTTTTCTAATGCATATCTACTTTATACCAGCAATGCACTTGGGTCGTCCCTTCCACATTTTTACTCTAGATCTCAAAGGAGTACCTGATTTTATTCTTTGATCTTTTTGCTTTTTCTTTTGATAAGTGAGGTTTATCAGCACTTAGTACATTCAGCAGTTTTACTAGTATCAGAACTTAACAGATGAGTAGCATTATTCTAATTTGTGACTTAGTAATAAGATATACAAAGTAAACTTAACTAAGCTCAATTATCAGAATTTGCTAGTGTCATAGGGTTTCCACTGAAATAATTACTTCTTACATGGAATCATTTGTTTATTGAAGACTACTAGGTCAGTATCTAGCACAGTTATCCTCATAGGATTGAATAGGTACTTGAACAGATATATCACTTATCAGAGTTTAGAAACATATATCAGACAACAGTCAGTACTTAAAGACATTTATCAATTAAGCACAGAATACATAATGAGATTAATTCTGTAAATACTGAGCATAAAGTCTGATAACATAGAACAAGACTAAGCAGATTTAGAGAAAGAACCTCAACCATTCCAAGTTCATTTACCAATCTTGTAAAAGTAGCTTCACAAAGTAGTTTTGTGAAGATATCTGCTAGTTGTTGATCTGTGGGAACAAAATGCAATTCCACTGTACCTTCATCCATATGTTCCCTGATGAAGTGGTACCTGATACTGATGTGCTTTGTCATTGAGTGTTGAACTGGATTACCTGTCATAGCAATAGCACTTTGATTATCACAGTAAATAGGGATTTTGAAATATGTTAACCCATAATCCAGTAACTGATTCTTCATCCAAAGAATCTGTGCACAACAGCTTCCTGCAGCAATATACTCTGCTTCTGCAGTTGATGTGGAAATTGACTTTTGTTTCTTGCTGTACCAAGAAACCAATCTGCCTCCAAGAAATTGGCAGCTTCCACTTGTGCTTTTCCTGTCAATTTTGTAACCTGCAAAATCTGCATCTGAGTAACCCATTAGTTTAAAATCTGATTCTCTAGGATACCATAATCCCAGAGCAGCTGTTCCTTTAAGATACTTAAAGATTCTTTTTACAGCTGTTAAGTGAGGTTCTCTTGGATCTGCTTGAAATCTTGCACAAAGACAGGTAGCATACATGATATCAGGTCTACTAGCAGTTAGATAGAGTAGAGAGCCAATCATACCTCTGTAGTCAGTAATATCTACTGATTTACCAGTATCCTTATCCAGTTTTGTCGCAGTGGCCATTGGAGTGGATGCACTTGAACAATCTTGCATTCCAAATTTCTTCAGCAAGTTTTTGGTGTACTTGGTTTGACAAATAAAAGTGCCTTCCTCATTCTGCTTGACTTGAAGGCCCAGAAAATAGCTAAGTTCCCCCATCATACTCATCTGATATCTTGACTGCATTAGTTTGGCAAAATTTTTGCAAATTTTGTCATTTGTAGATCCAAAAATGATATCATCAACATAAATCTGGACCAGAAGTAAGTCCTTTCCATGGTTGAGGTAGAACAGTATTTTGTCTATTGTCCCTCGGTTGAATCCACTTTCCAGAAGAAACTGAGCTAAAGTCCCATACCATGCTCTAGGAGCTTGCTTAAGTCCATAAAGTGCTTTGTCAAGCTTGTAGACATAATCTGGATATTTGGTATCTACAAAACCTGGAGGTTGTTCAACATATACCTCCTCCTCCAATTCTCCATTGAGAAAAGCACTTTTCACATCCATTTGAAAGACAGTAAACTTTTTGTGAGCAGCATAAGCCAAAAATATCCTTATGGCTTCTAACCTAGCAACTGGTGCAAATGTTTCATCATAATCAATTCCCTCCTGTTGAAAATATCCTTTTGCAACCAGCCTTGCCTTATTCCTTGTAATTATACCATCACTGTCAGTTTTGTTTCTGAATACCCACTTTGTACCAACAACAGATCTATTCTTTGGTCTTGGCACTAGGGTCCAGACTTTGTTTCTTTCAAATTCATTCAACTCTTCCTGCATTGCTTGCACCCAATCAGCATCTTGAAGAGCTTTTTCCACTTTCTTTGGCTCAGTCTGAGAGAGAAAAGAATTGTAAAGACATTCATTTGAAGTACCTGTTCTAGTTCTGACACCTGCATCAGGATTTCCAATTATCAAATTAGGTGTATGTGATTTTGTCCACTTCCTTGCAGATGGAAGGTTTTCTCTAGAACTGGATGCTCCCCCAAGATCCATGCTATTTTCATTTTCATTTTCTGATGCTCCCCCTGAAACTATGCTCTCTGAGTTGGATTCTTCAGTATTTAGATTTTCAGCACTATCAGAACTTGGCTTATCAGAACTTGAAGAGCCAGATGTATGTTCTGATGTTTCTTGAGATGTGGTAGGATCTTGAGTATGCTCCCCCTGCATAGGTGCATCTTCCTTTGACGTAGTCTCCACAGTTTCAATAACATCAGAGTTTAATCCATCAGAGTTTACAGTATCAGGACTTAGACTATCAGGATTTTCTGTATCAGAATTTGAGTTTTCATTTTCAAATCTCAGCTGATCATGGTTAATGAAATCTTCAAGACCAGTAATCTTTTTGTCATCAAAAGAGACATTGATAGATTCCATGACCACTTTTGTTCTCAAATTATAGACTCTGAAGGCTTTTGTGGAAAGTGGATATCCAACAAAGATTCCTTCATCAGCTTTTAGATCAAACTTTGATAGCTGTTCAGGATGAGTCTTGAGAACAAAACACTTGCATCCAAATACATGAAAATATTTTAGATTTGGCTTCTTTTTCATCACCATCTCATAAGGTGTTTTTCCATGCTTGTTAATGAGTGTTGCATTTTGAGTAAAACAAGCAGTCTGCACAGCTTCAGCCCAGAAATAGGTTGGAAGCTTTGCTTCTTCAAGCATTGTACGTGCAGCTTCAATGAGAGTTCTATTCTTCCTTTCAACAACTCCATTTTGCTGTGGAGTTCCAGGAGCAGAAAATTCCTGCTTTATTCCATGGCTTTTGCAGAACTCTTCCATTATCAAATTCTTGAACTCAGTGCCATTATCACTCCTTAAAACTTTCACAGAATCTTTGACCATTTTATCCAGATGTTTGATATGATCAATCAAGGTTGATGCAGTTTCACTTTTTGTATGCAAGAAATACACCCATGTGTATCTGGTGAACTCATCCACTATGACCAACGCATACTTCTTCTTTGCAATAGACATGACAGTTACTGGACCAAATAGATCAACATGTATTAGATGATAAGGCTCAAAAATTGATGATTCAGTCTTGCTTTTGAATGAAGATTTTCTTTGTTTGGCTTTCTGACATGAATCACAAAGACCATCAGGAGCAAATACTGTGTTTGGCAATCCTCTCACAAGATCTTTCTTGACCAGTTCATTTATATTGTTGAAATTTAAATGAGAGAGTTTCTTATGCCAATTCCAGCTTTCTTCAATTGATGCTCTACTCATTAGACAGATTGCAGAACCATCAGTACTTGTTGAAAGCTTAGCTTCATAAATGTTACCACGCCTGTATCCTTTCAGAACAACTTTGCCTTTAGATTTACTCACAATTTCACAGTGTTCTTTAAAGAAATCAACATGATAACCTCTTTCACAGATTTGACTTATACTCAGTAGGTTGTGTTTAAGTCCTGAGACTAGAGCTACTTGTTTAATTATGACATTTCCAAGATTGATATTGCCATATCCCAATGTTTTTCCAATGTTGCCATCTCCATAAGAAACACTTGGGCTAGCTTTCTCCACAAAGTCTGATAGCAGGGCCTTATTTCCAGTCATATGTCCTGAACATCCACTGTCCAGAACTAGAATATTTTTCCTGTTGCCCTGCAATCACAAAGACCACTAATTATTAATTTTAAGGACCCAGACTTGCTTGGATCCTTTGGCCTTATTAAGTTTGTTAACATTTGCAGCGGATTTAGCATCAGAGTTTATGTTAACATTTTTCTTATCAGAACTTACACTATCAGACTTTGAATCAGAATTTACACTAGAAGGAACAATGGAAACTTTCTTCAAAGAAGGTTTTATTTGATAATAATCATAGTACAAACTATGATATTCCTTACAAGTATAAATGGAATGCCATAAACTACCACAATGAAAACAAGGATTTTGTGGTTTGTATCTAACAGACTGACTCTTAACTCCTGATTTTGAAGGTAAGGAGTTAATATTCTTATTCTTCCTGCAAAAAGAAGCCAGATGGTTAGAACTTCTACAGTTATGACATGTTTTCCTAGAAGCATCAGGAACAGGTTTATAATCATTGCTTTTATTCACACCTTCCTTTCCATTCCTATTTTTCCTAGGTGATTTTACCTTGTTTGCATTCTTGACATCTTTCAGCTTATGCTTAAGCTGCTTCTTTGTCATTAAGCCTATGTTCACTTCAGTTGTCTTTTCCTGTTTTAGTTTATCAGAAGTTAATTTCTTTGTAACTTCTGATTTTTCATTTTCAGACTTTACAGTTACAAACTTAACAGGTTTTAACTTTGGCTTTTGTTTATCAACAGACTTAATTTCTTCAGTTCCTTTATCTTTCTTATCTTCTCCATAACCTAAGCCCTCTTTCCAGTTTCCACTACTTAGCAAATTTTGATTTGTTTTGCCAGAGTTAGTCCATGTCCTGATAATCTCTCTTTCCTTTTCTAACTCAGTTTTTAGAGATTCATTTAATTTTAGCACTTAAATGACTAACTCTTTTTCTAAGAAATCATTTCTTTTCTTAAATGCAAGATTTTCAGAAGTTAATCTTTCACATGTTAAAGTTTGATCTCTATAGCTAACAAACATGGTTTTAAGATATCTTCTCAACTCATTAATATCATCAGTATGAAAAGCATAAGTAGTCTGAGGTACCTTTATTTTAACCAGCTTCAGAACTGCTCTCAGCACTTTCTTTATCAGCATTTGCCATCAATGCATAGTTTTCCTCACTTTCAGAGTCTGAGGTGTCTGTCCAGCTTTTCTGCTTTGTGACAAGAGTCTTGCCTTTGTCACCCTTTACCTTCTTGCAGTCAGGAGATATGTGGCCTTTCTCACCACAGTTATAGCATTTAACATTGGTGTAATCTCCTCTATCAGACTTTCCTCCTCTGCCTTCAGATCTTCTGAAATTCTTCTTATCAGAACTTATGCCTTTCCTGGAAAACTTCTTTCCCTTCCTGAACTTCCTGTATGCAATCTTTGTGATTCCTTTCACCATAAGAGCACACAGCTTCATCATCTCCTCATCAGCATCAGTCTCAAGCAAGCTTTCAGAATCTGAGTCATCATCACTCTCAAAACTTGATGACTCGGTATCAGACTTTATGAAAAGAGCTTTTCCCTTGTCTTTCTTTGAGGAAGCTGCTTTGGAGAATTCTTCTTCAGCCTTAAGAGCAACTGTCCTTGACTTTCCTCCTTTCCTCTTGCTTCTTTGTTCCATCTCCAGCTCATGAGTCTTGAGCATTCCATAGATTTCGTCAAGAGTTGTTTCATCAAGATTGTAGTTGTCTCTTATTGTCGTTGCCTTCAAATCCCAGCATTCAGGAAGAGCTAACAGGAACTTAAGGTTTGAATCTTCAAGATCATACTCTTTATCAACCAATGACAAATCATTCAAAAGTTTGACAAATCTATCATATAAATCATTCAATGACTCATTAGTCTTTGAGTCAAAGTGTTCATACTCTTGAGTGAGTATTGTCTTCCTGTTCTTCTTAATTGTGTCAGTTCCCTGACACCTTGTTTCTAGAGCATCCCATATCTCCTTAGCAGTCTTGCAGTTGATTACCCTGTTTGACATTACATTATCAATGGCACTATCCAGTAAGTGTCGTACCTTAGCATCCTTAGCAATTGATGCTATGTCTTCAGCAGTATAATCACTCTTCTCCTTTGGTACGGTCTTTGCTGCTTCACCTGCAACTGCAACAACGAGTTTGGTTGGTTTGTGAGGGCCTTCCTTGATTCTATCAAGGTATTCTGGATCTGTTGCTTCCAGGAACATGGTCATCCTTACCTTCCATATGGGATATTCAGATGGTCTCAGTATGGGAACTCTGATGGTCTCATACCGACTCTGAATTTGTGTCTTTGGTGGTTCCTCAGTTTTGGTAGGCTTAGTTAGAGTTTTTGTGTCCGACATGATTGTTTTTGGATCTTTAACCGTATGTATGTTAACAGATAGGCTCTGATACCAATTGTTAGGTCACACACACACTGTAGAGGGGGTGAATACAGTGTATAGTACACTCAAATCGAACTTTAAGAACTTAAGTAACAGAAAACAAACTTTATTGAAACAATAAACTTTGTTACAGTATGGAACTGTTACCTCTCAGTGATGAACAAATATCACGAGAGCTGCTAGGGTTACAATGAATAATCTTCTCTAATAATGATAACACTTATAGTGTAAACCCTATATCTGTGTTTATATACTACACAGTTACAAGATAATCGCTAATTGATATGGAATATAATTTTGCTTCCTAAAATATATCAATCAGATATCTTTTCTTCCAAGTATTCCATTCTTTACAGAATTCCTTCTTCATGCATATCTCTTCTTATGTTTATCTTGATCTTCTTTCCTTTAATCAGCTACTGTCCTTATCTGATTGTCCTTCAGCACTTAAGTTCTGATATCTATCTTCTGACGATTATCTCCTGATAACATATGTACTGATATCCTTAAGTCCTGACTTCCAGTATAAGTACTGATCAACAGTTAAGTACTGATTTATCCTGTTCAAGTAAGATCTGAAAGCTAAACATAAAACATATTAGCCATGACATTATCAAATATATCTAACACAACAATCAGTACTTAAAGCAATTTTCAATTAACCGCATAATACACAAAGAGAATAATTTCTGTAAATACTGATCATAAAGTCTGATGCATCAGAACAAAAGCTAAGCAGATTTAGAGAAAGAACCTGAAACCATTCCAAGTTTATTTACCAATCTTGTAAAAGTAGCTTCACACAGTGGTTTTGTGAAGATATCTGCTAGTTGTTGATCTGTTGGAACAAAGTGCAATTCCACTGTACCTTCATCCACATGTTCCCTTATGAAGTGGTACCTAATGCTGATGTGCTTTGTCATTGAGTGTTGAACTGGATTACCTGTCATAGCAATAGCACTTTGATTGTCACAGTTAATAGGGATTTTAAAATATGTTAACCTATAATCCAGTAACTGATTCTTCATCCAAAGAATCTGTGCACAACAGCTTCCTGCAGCAATGTATTCTGCTTCTGCAGTTGATGTGGAAATTGACATTTATTTCTTGCTAAACCAAGAAATCAATCTGCCTCCAAGAAGTTAGCAACTTCCACTTGTGCTTTTCCTGTCAATTTTGCAACCTGCAAAATCTGCATCTAAGTAACCTATTAGTTTAAAATCTGATTCTCTGGGATACCACAATCCCAGATCAGTTGTTCCCTTAAGATACTTGAAAATTCTTTTCACAGCTATTAAGTGAGGTTCTCTTGGATCTGCTTGAAATCTTGCACAAAGACAGGTAGCATACATGATATCAGGTCTACTAGTAGTTAGATAGAGTAGAGAGCCAATCATACCTCTATAATCAGTAATATCTACTGATTTACCAGTATCCTTATCCAGTTTTGTTGCAGTGGCCATGGGAGTGGATGCACTTGAACAATCTTGCATTCCAAATTTCTTCAGCAAATTTCTGGTGTACTTGTTTTGACAAATAAAAGTTCCTTCTTCATTCTGCTTGACTTGAAGGCCCAGAAAATAGCTAAGTTCCCCTATCATACTCATTTGATATCTTGACTGCATCAGTTTGGCAAACTTTTTGCAAAGTCTATCATTTGTAGAACCAAAGATGATATCATCAACATATATCTGAACCAGAAGTAAGTCATTTCCATGGTTGAGGTAGAACAGTGTTTTGTCTATAGTTCCTCTGTTAAATCCACTTTCCAGAAGAAACTGAGCTAAAGTCTCATACCATGCTCTTGGTGCGTGCTTAAGGCCATAAAGTGCTTTATCAAGCCTGTAGACATGATTCAGATATTTGGGATCTACAAAGCCTGGAGGTTGTTCAAAATATACTTCCTCCTCCAATTCTCCATTGAGAAAAGCACTTTTCACATCCATTTGAAAGACAGTAAACTTTTTGTGAGCAGCATAAGCCAAAAATATCCTTATGACTTCCAATCTAGCAACTGGTGCAAATGTTTCATCATAATCAATTCCCTCATGTTGAGAATATCCTTTTGCAACCAACCTTGCCTTATTCCTTGTAATAATGTCATCACTATCAATTTTGTTTCTGAATACCCACTTTGTACCAACAACAGATCTGTTCTTTGGTCTTGGCACTAGGGTCCAGACTTTGTTTCTTTCAAATTCATTTAACTCTTCCTGCATTGCTTGCACCCAATCAGCATCTTGAAGAGCTTCTTCCACTTTCTTTGGTTCAGTCTGAGAAAGAAAAGAATTGTGAAGGCATTCACTCGAAGTAGCTGTTCTAGTTCTGACACCTGCATCAGGATTTCCAATAATTAAGTCAGGTGTATGTGATTTAGTCCATTTTCTTGCAGATGGAAGGTTTTCTCTACAACTGGATGCTCCCCCATGATCCATGCTATCTTCGTCAACATTTTCTGATGCTCCCCCTGAAACTATGCTCTCTGAGTTGGATTCTTCAGAATTTAAGTTTTCAGAATTATCAGAACTTGGCTTATCAGAACTTGGTGAATCAGAACTTGAAGAGCGAGATGTATGTTCTGATGCTTCTTGAGATGTGGTTGTATCTTGAGTATGCTCCCCCTGCATAGGTGCATCTTCCTTTGGCGTAGTCATCACAGTTTCAATAACATCATAGTTTAATCCATCAGAGTTTGCAGTATCAGGATTTAGACTGTCAGGATTTTTAGTATCAGAATTTAAGTCTTCATCTTCAAATCTCAGCTGATCATGATAATTGAAATCTTCAAGTCTAGTAATCTTCTTTATCATCAAAAGAGACATTGATAGATTTCATAACCACTCTTGTTCTCAAGTTATAGACTCTGAAGGCTTTTGTGGAAAGTGGATATCCAACAAAGATTCCTTCATCAGCTTTTAGATCAAATTTGGATAGTTGTTCAGGGTGAGTCTTAAGAACAAAACATTTGCATCCAAATACATGAAAATACTTCAGATTTGGCTTCTTTTTCTTCACCATCTCATATGGTGTCTTTCCTTGCTTGTTAATGAGTGTTGCATTTTGAGTAAAACAAGCAGTCTGCACAGCTTCAGCCCAGAAATAGGTTGGAAGCTTTGGTTCATCAAGCATTGTACGTGCAGCTTCAATGAGAGTTCTATTCTTTCTTTCAACAACTCCATTTTGCTGTGGAGTTCCAGGAGCAGAAAATTCCTGCTTGATTCCATGGTTTTTGTAGAACTCTTCCATTATCAAATTCTTGAACTCAGTACCATTATCACTTCTTATTATCTTCACAGAATCTTTGACCAATTTATCCAGTTTCCTGACATGATCAATCAAGATAGATGCAGTTTCACTTTTTCTGTGCAAGAAATACACCCATATGTATCTGGTGAACTCAACCACTATGTTCATAGCATATTTATTCTTTGCAATAGACATGACATTTACTGGACCAAATAGATCAACATGTAGTATGTGATAAGGCTCAAGAATTGATGATTCAGTCTTACTCTTGAATGAGGATTTCCTTTGTTTAGCCTTCTGACAAGAATCACACAGGCCATCAGGAGCAAATACTGATTTTGGCAGTCCTCTCACAAGATCTTTCTTGACTAGTTCATTTATATTGTTAAAATTTAAATGAGAGAGTTTCTTGTGCCAATTCCAGCTTTCTTCAATTGATGCTCTACTCATCAGACAGATTGCAGAACCATCAGTATTTGTTGAAAGCTTGGCTTCATAGATGTTACCATGCCTGTATCCTTTCAAAACATCTTTGCCTGTAGATTTACTAATAACTTCACAGTGTTCTTCAAAGAAATCCATATGATAACCTCTGTCACAGATTTGACTAACACTCAGCAGATTGTGTTGAAGTCCTGAGACCAGAGCTACTTCTTTAATGATGGCATTCCCAAGATTGATATTGCCATATCCCAATATTTTTCCAATGTTGCCATCTCCATAAGAAACACTTGGGCCAGCCTTCTCCACAAAGTCTGATAGCAGGGCTTTATTTCCAGTCATATGTCCTGAACATCCACTGTCCAGAACTAGGATGTTTTTCCTGTTGCCCTGCAATCACAAAGACCACTAATGATTAGTTTTAAGGATCCAGACTTGCTTGGATCCTTTGGCCTTATTAAGTTTGTTAACATTTGCAGGGGATTTAGCATCAGAGTTTATGTTAACATTTTTCTTGTCAGAATTTACACTATCTTACTTTGAATCAGAACTTACACTAAAAGGAACAATGCTAACTTTCTTTAAAGAAGGTTTTATTTCATAATAATCATAGTACAGACTATGATATTCCTCACAAGTATGAATGGAATGCCATAAACTACCACAATGAAAACAAGGATTTTGTGGCTTATATCTAACAGACTGATTCTTAACTCCTGATTTTGAAGGTAAGGAGTTTATGTTCTTATTCTTCCTGCAAAAAGAAGCCAGATGGTTAGAACTTCCATAGTTATGACATGTTTTTCTAGGAGCATCAGGAACAGGCTTATAATCATTGCTTTTATTCACACCTTCCTTTTCGTTCCTATTTTTCCTAGGTGATTTTACCTTGTTTGCATTCTTAACATCTTTCAGCTTATGCTTAAGCTGCTTCTTTGTCATTAAGCCTACGTTTACTTCAGTTGTCTTTTCCTGTTTTAGTTTGTTAGAAGTTAATTCCTTTTTAACTTCTGATTTCTCATTATCAGATTTTACAGCTACAAACTTAACAGGCTTTAACTTAGATTTTTGACTAACAACTATAGGCTTAATTTCTACAGTTCCTTTATCATTCTTATCATCTCCATAACCTAAGCCCTCTTTCCAGTTTTCACTACTTAACAAATTATGAGTTGTTCTGCCAGAGTTAGTCCAAGTCCTGATAATCTCTCTTTCCTTTTCTAACTCGGCTTTTAGAGATTCATTCATTTTAAGCACTTCATCCCTAACATAAAAAGCATCATCTCTATCTTTCTGAGTTTAATGAAACATGACTAACTTTTTTTCTAAATAATCATTCCTCTTTTTGCAAGCAAGATTTTCAGAAGTTAATCTTTCACATGTTAAGGTTTGATCTCTATATCTAATGAACATGGTTTTAAGATATTTTTTCAACTCATTAATATCATCAGTATGAAAGGCATAAGTAGTTTGAGGTACCTTTAACTCAGCAGCTTCAGAACTGCTTTCAGCACTTGCCATATCAGCATTTGCCATCAAGGCATAATTCTCCTCACTTTTAGAATCTGAGGTGTCTGTCCCTCTTTTATTCTTTATGACAAGAGCCTTGCCTTTATCACTCTTCACTTTCTTGCAATCAGGAGATATATGGCCTTTCTCACCACAGTTGTAGCATTTGACATTTGCATAATCTCCTCTATCAGACTTTCCTCCTTTGCCCTCATATTTTCTGAAATTCTTCTTATCAGAACTTGCACCTTTCCTGGAAAACTTCTTTCCCTTCCTGAACTTCCTGTATGCAATATTTGTGATTCCTTTCAGCATAAGGGCACACAGCTTCATCATCTCTTCAACAGCATCCGTCTGAGGCAAGCTTTCAGATTCTGAGTCATCATCACTATCAGAACTTGATGACTCAGTATCAGACTTTGTGAAGAGAGCTTTACCCTTACCTTTCCTTGAGGTAGCTGCCTTGAGGGATTCTTCTTCAGCCTTAAGAGTAACTGTCCTTGACTTTCCTCCTTTCTTCTTGCTTCTTTATTCCATCTCAAGTTCATGAGTCTTGGGCATCCCATAAATTTCATCAAGAGTCATTTCATCAAGATTATAGTTGTCTCTTATTATTGTTGCCTTCAAATCCCAGCTTTCAGGAAGAGCCAACATGAATTTAAAGTTTGAATCTTCAAGATTATACTCCTTATCAACCAGTGACAAATCATTCAAGAGTTTGACAAATCTATCATATAAATCAGTCAATGACTCATTAGCCTTTGAGTCAAAGTGTTCATACTCTTGAGTGAGTATTGTCTTCCTGTTCTTCTTAATCGTATCAGTTCCCTGACATCTTGTTTCTAAGGCATCCCATATCTCCTTTGCAGTCTTGCAGTTTATTACCCTGTTTGACATTACATTATTAATGGCACTATGCAGTAAGTGTCGTACCTTAGCATCCTTAGCAATTGATGCGATATCTTCAGCAGTGTAGTCACTCTTCTCCTTTGGTACTGACTTTGCTGCTTCACCTACAACTGCAATAGCGAGCTTGGTTGGTTTGTGAGGCCCTTCCTTGATTCTATCAATATATTCTGGATCTGTAGCTTCCAGAAACATAGTCATCCTCACCTTCCATATGGGATATTCAGATGGTCTCAATATGGGAACTCTAATAGTCTCATATCGGCTTTGGATTTGTGTCTTTGGAGGTTCTTCAGTTTTGGTGGGCTTAGTTGGAGTTTCTACTTCAGACATGATTGTTTTTGGATCTTAAATTGTTTGTGTGTTAACAGATAGGCTCTGTTACCACTTGTTAGGTCACGCACACTGTAGAGGGGGGTGAATACAGTGTATAGCACAATCAAATCGAACTTTAATAGTCAAGTAACAGAAAACAAACTTTATTCAAAACAATAAACTCTGTTACAGTATGGAACTGTCCTCTCTCAGTGATGAACAAATATCACAAGAGCTGCTAGGGTTACAATGAATAATCTTATCGACAATGATAACACTTATAGTGTAAACTCTATGTCTGTGTTTATATACTACACAGTTACAAGATAATCGCTAATTGATATGGAATATAATTCTGCTTCCTAAAATATATCAATCATATATCTTTTCTTCCAAGTATTCTATTCTTCATAGAATTCCTTCTTCATGCATATCTCTTCTTACGTTTGTCTTGATCTTTTTTTCCTTTCAATCAGCCGCCTTCCTTATCTGAACATTTCCTTTAAGTCCTGATATTATCTTCTGATAAATATCTCCTGAACCTTAAGTACTGATAACTTAAGTTCTGACTTCAGTATAAGTGATGATTTCTGTTAAGTACTGATTTGTCCTGTTTAAGTAAGATATGAAAACTAAACATAAATTATATTAGACATGACATTATCAAATATATCTAATAGTTTAATATGTTGAAAGGTAATGATGAACAAAAACAAGAAGAAATCAACGAGACTTGAGGTTTGGGATAAGCATCATATGAGAGTTGGATCGGATCCGAAAAATCCCGTCTACACTACTCTGGCTGCGATGCGTATTGCGGTAATGAATTTTTTTTAAGTCTACATGTGTATTCTCATTTTTTTAATAAAATTAAGTGTGCATTCTCATTTTATTTTTATTTTTATAGATTTAATTGTTCCAATAAAACTTGAAAATTGTGTAGGAACATGCATTCTCATTTTTTTTATTTTTATAGATTTAATTAAGTGTGCATTCTCATTTTTATTTTTATTTTTATAGATTTAATTGTTCCAATAAAACTAGAAAATTGTGTGGGAACGATATGCCGCTATTCTTGAGCGTATGCCCGTGGAGGTGACACAAACGGTTGATAGAGATGAGCCATGAGATTGGTGGATGGAAGCATTGGGGGTCCCCGATGGTAAAAAGCCAAAGAAAAATTAGTATGTTGGATTCCCCAATGCTCAAGCCACCGATCTTTTGCCTACATTAGCTATGTGCTACCAAGATTCCACCCGAAATGAAGCCGGCTCATCCTCATCCGCTCCTAGACAATGTGAAGCTATCCCCGACAATGCCTATCTTTCCATCGAGAGAAACATGCTTATAGAGATTCGTGCTAATCCAAGTCGGTTTGCTCGCCAATTATCCGATGAGGAGATAGCCACATTTTCTAGTACCGCCCTTCAGGCCTCGGATCCATCCTCCATTCCAAGTCAAAGATTGCAATGGAATAACCTAATTGGTTGTGAGATTGTACACATTGTTGGGAGTTTGGTTAAAGACATCGTCCAAAAAACCGAAACTCGTATTGCTGAGTTATAAACTAATTTGTGTTGTTTAATTATTTATTCTCATTTGCAAATAATTTGTTTCTTTTTATAATTAGTTTATAATTGTGCATATAGGAAAATAATCGGCATGCTTTGGAAGATGACAAGGATTATACATCCGAGGATGAGGTGATGGATGATGAGGACGTCGATGATGTTGGTGGGGATGGTGGGCAGGAAGATGAAGATGGTGAATCGTCCGAAGTTTCTTTCTCGGATTAGTTAAATTTATCGTTTATGGGATGATTGTAATTTAAAAGTTTGTCATTTATGGGATGATATTATGTTTGTAGTGCGATACTTTATTGTGTTGGTTTTAAAGCTACGCTGCGGTTTGATGCTCTGGTTGTCGGAGTTAGTATTTTGTTTGAATGGATATATTATGGTTATGACATTATATATAGTAGTGTTTTATCTGATTTAATACTTTGTTTGATTTGATGTATTGATTGTGTTGAATTGAGAATTGGTGCTTTGTTGATTTGGATGTTTAGACAATAGGTGTTTTGTTGATTTGGATTGATTTGAATTGGTTTGGTATGGGACTGCAGAAAACCTGAAGATTTTTTAAAAAAAATTAGCTTCAAAACTGAACGAAAGAAGACATAACCGACCATTTTTTACCTTTACAATTCCCAGAAAACTTACCCCACTTATTGGTTCAGGGCAAGGACACATAACCGTCCACATGTATGGTCAGTTATGACCATTAAACCCGACCATACATCATAACTGTGGTGCCCTCCAAACCCGGGTCAAAAGTTTGGGGTCCACACACACACCATATTTATAACCTGCTTATAACAATAATAAAGATAATAATAATATGCAGTGACCCTACTTACCAACTACCACGGACCGCAACAGGTTAAAGTATGCACACAAGCCAAACACACTAATATATTACATACTGATCAAATCCCATCTATTCAAACTCGAAACTTAGTATTAAACATTATTACAAACTTTTACAAACTTAAATTATCCCAAAAGAAGCCTACTAGCTCAGCTTCCTCAACCTGAACCCCTAGCTCTCGTGCTGGACTGGGGATCCTCGCTACCAACTGGTTCCTTTTTAACTGGAAAGAATATAAACAACATCGCACAAATGAGCTAACTAGCTCAGCAAGTCACAATGACAAAACTGAGAATAATGATCATCAGGTAAATATAGTTATGATATCAAGTGAACAATAGATTATGATTTAGAATTGGATATTATATTTTCATTTTAAACACCAAGATTAGGCTGCTGATCAGTCACGCACTAACCCCGAGCAAAGCACACAACATTGCTCTAACTACTGGATCCAAGGCACACATTGGCCTAACTTGACCATTATATGGTCTGACCACGAATCTGGTCCATAATTTTATAAAAAAAATCCAATTCTAGCATAATAACAGAATAAGCAATATTAAACCATAAACATAATCAATAACAACACTGGATGTTCAATAATGAAATGGTTTTAATCTTCATGAGGATCAATAGGGCATTTCCAAAGCTTAGCTGTTAGGTAATGAAAGAATTGGATAACAAAGGAATCAACGTTTCAAGGTTTCAAGGATTCGGTTTTTCAAAGCATAAGATACAATGGTTTGAGTATGTGAGTAATTTGATTCAGTGTTTGGTATTTAGTTTGTATGTATTTATGGAGTAGTATCGTATATTTGTGGTTCATATTTGGGTATATGACAATCAATGGTCTGGAAAGAATCAGGTTTATGGCTCAAGATCAAAACTGGAATCATGGTTAGTGCTTCAAAGCACTTGCAATATCAACAAGACCACCAAGTACTATAATATCTCAAGAAAGTTCAGAACACTTGCCTGATATTAGCTTACTACACTGCACTCGCTTCCAATCACAATCGTCTTACTTCTCAACTACCTGTTTCCCTTTCCTACATCTTGCCTCTTCTGCTCACATATCATAAGCATCTATTAATATTCAACTCATATGATTCTATTCAACACATACTTCTATCTACCCTTCGTTTCACCCAAATCCGATTAACGGATTGAAAGTTACACAATGAACAAGTAAATATCGAATATACAGACCGACAGTCAGCCAACAAGTCATGTATAACACATAATACATCATATAATCAATGATATATCATATATAAAGAAGTTTCGGGTCATAAATAAGCTTTCTGGTATTTAAAATGATATTTAAAACATTTTTCAGAATTAAAACGGGTCGTTAGATCAATTTTGAAGTAACAAACAGGGTACGGTTGGCCAATTCTGGCTTCAAAACAATTTTATAATAATTATCAAGCCTTGGAAATAATTTAGAATAATATTTTAAAGCTCGAAACTATTTTTCGGAATTTTTAAATCACTTTTAAATAATTAAATCTAATTAAACAATTAATTAAAATCAACTAATAATTAATTAAATCAATTAATCAATTAATTTTCGAATTAATTGACCAATTAATCAATTAAAAATTAACTGAAATTAATTAATTAATTAATTCAGATTTATTTTTGAATTACAAATAATTTTCGGAATTAAAATAATAATTTTTTAGAATTTTCAGAAATTAAAACAAATTTTTATAATAAAAATAAATAGGAAATATGATTTTTAAATATTTTTAAAACAGGAATCCAACTTTTGCAAATTCTGGAAAGTTCAGGGACTGAACTTCATCGTTTTCAAAAGTTGGGGTACTAAACTGCAATTTTCCAGCCCTTCGCCGAAAAACAGTCAGGTTCGCCGGAGAACTCAACTCCGGCATCCTTCCACCACCATAAACTCCAGGTTTAATCTACAATTCTCCAGGAATCTAACTATACCATCAAATCAACCTAACAATCCCTGAGTTGGCCGGAATTTGGCCGAGAAGTTCGCCGGTTTCCGGCGAGCTCGACGTAAACTTCAAAACACAACTCCCTTCTCTACAGACCTCGTTGATTAATGAAACTTATACGACTGGATTGCAAATTTCACAGAGAACACAACCCACTATACCACAACGACTATCTATTCCAAAATAAGAAACCCCCAAATTTCAATTAAGAACATTCATACGGGTTATAAACCCCAATTTTAAAATTCGAAAATCAAACTCAAATTTGAACATGTTATTGAACTCCAAATCAGACGTATAATATATCAAAATCATCAGGAAAACAAGCTCTACAACATGCAACCATCAAATCATACAAACAATCATCTGAACAAAAATTCATATTTTTACTAAAATTAATTCGAAAATAAATAAAATTATAGAAAAATAACCTTGATTTCAGCAGGTGTATGGATTATAGAATCTGGTAAAGCTCTTCAAGACCTTCAGATTGGTTACTCGAGTTTTCCAAACTGAATTCAATAACACCTCCAAAAGCTTGTTTGATTCTTAGAACAGTTTATGAATTTAGGGTTTTCCTCTAAAAATTATATAATTATCTGTCTGCAAATGATTTTGATACGAAATAAAATATGGTAAAAGGCTATTTATAATTACGGAAAATTAGTATCCCGTTGGATCATTCCGGATATAAAACGGTACGTTTATTTATAAAAACTGATCCAAACGGTAACGGTTTTCGGGATAATTATCCAAATCAGTACAATTTGTACTGTGGTCTTGGTCTCAGCACCTGGTTACACGTACTACGAGGTGATAATTGTGATAGTTTAATAAAAAGCTCCCGTTTATCGAAAATACGAGTTTTATTGATTTACGGAAACGAATATTGTATCGAAAATGTTGCGCCGGGACCCGCACAGGACAAACCGTATGCCGGATTGAAAAAGTCAAAACATGGAAAATGCTCGGAATATTACAATTAGGTTAGGAAGGAGTTCTCGGAAGAGTTTCGGGTTCCAAAAACGTAACAACGGATGACGTCGGTTGGTTCCCGTTTTTATAAAATAGATTTTAAATACCCGGAAAAAGATTTTATAAATTTCATATGATTCTTATAAATTCATAAATCAATATAAAAATAATTAAGAAGATATGACAATTGTCTATATTTTATTTTAGACATATAAAAATTAAAATACTCAATTAATATTATTTTTGAATATCCAAACACAGATAACACTTAACAATTAATTCACAGAATAGATACTGAACACATATAATAATTATTTAATAGCAAAATAATTACACGATATATCCCGGATATTACAATAACCAACCATTCTTAAACCGACCACACTTTGTCGTCGATTTTAAATCTCTAACCGACCGTTTTCCTTAAAACCGTCCATTTCTGGCGGTCGGTTTTGGCCTGTGTTTCTGTAGTGTAGAGAGTGATAAAAAAAACTCTTTCAAGTTTACAGTATACACTGTACACATATAAGGTCTGGTTCATATAACATTATTATCTTAAATGAGAGCCACTAATTTTCAGCATACAAGACCTGTCTTATCCACACCTATAAATATCATAATTCCTATTAGGGATTCACCATTCCTTTTTACATATCCCTCAAAGGCTCATCATAAGAAAAACAAATTATAGATAGTGTTGTATATGTAGAGATTCAACAGGTTCATTATGTTGGATTGTAAGCGGTTTTACTTAAGGTTTTCACCACACCTCGACCCTACACATAAAAATACACACCTATACACAATGAAATTTTGTGATGTAGATCTTCTGTGCATCTATCATCCGCTATATTAAGTAGTTTCATCCAATTGTTACAGATGATAATATTTAGAGGTTCATGTACAGGAGAATTGTATGTCGCTTTTCACTTTCATACCTGAATAGCCTCAGGTAAGCCGCTAGAGAAATAACGAGCTAAACTAATTGCAACAAACGATCATGACCAGTATCCCAGAACAATGATAAACTATAAAGCAAATACATACTCCTCATTTAAAGAAAGAAGAGAAAAAGAGCAAATGAGAACTTTTTTCTCACACATTTATGATACAATCAGATAGTAACTTAACTAGTACCAGAGCTTAAAGTCTTACAACGTTAGAGGGTTCATATTAGGGCAATTTTGCACTAAATCAGTGCATGCAAGTTGGTGACAATTTCAGATTGGCATCGCTACCTACATAGAAGACAATGAAGGTAAGACTAATATATGAAATATTGATAGTCACATGTTTAAAGCATATTACCCGTTTTTGAAGATTCGAAAAAGAGACGTCCTATCACATGACAGTGATTGCTGACCAACTCCAATGTTTACCTCAAGTCAACGTGTTTCTCCAAGAATAAATTTATGTTTCAAACTATAGACTTTAACTAAAACAAAAAATAAATGACAAGCATGACTCATGAGAACATGCATTCAAGTTTCAAGATATAAACTTCAAAAATAAAAAATGCACAAAGAAATTGCATTATCACAATAATGGACATTAAGACCCAAGTGTATATAGTCTAAACCATAAACGGGACATCAAAAAATTACATAAATTAAATGGAAAACCAAGAATGACTGAATCAAAACAATGTGGCATAATTATTATCATTGTTGTTAAAAATGAAAGGAGGAAACTTAAACTTAGAGGCCACTAACTTCCAGGTCAAGGACAAATGGACAGATTGATAATGCTTCAGAAAGCGTTGTGTTGTCCACCCGTTCAATATTATTAAAGTGCAACCTTCTTAAAAGAGCCTTTACGGTTCAAATAAATTCAAAACAGTTAAAACAATTAGATAGGTAATTATAGAACATATTCGGCTTTTGGTCAAGAATTGAACGGTACCCTGGGGCACCACCGTCTGTTAATACTGTAACCATAAAGTTCAAACATGGGATGGAGGTAAGATCTCTAAATTATATTTACAGAAAAGAGCTTGTTATAAGTTGCAGATTTGAAATGAGAATACCAAGCTAACCTATATAAATACAGAATGGAGGAAAAAACTATTACTAGTTGTTCGACTTTTTAATATACATTGACTTTCTAATCTAAATAAAATTTGGTACAGTAAATTGTATCAAGTAATCCCAACACCCCCCTTTCAAGTTGGAGGGTAAAGAAAGCAGACCCAACTTGGACAGAATAGAGCAATGTTGTAAACCAGTTAAGACTTTTTTGAAAACATCAGCGAGCTGGGTAGAAAGTAGGAGTATAAGACAAAGATATCAAACCAGAGACCAGTTTTTCACGTACAAAATGATAATCGATATCAATATGCTATGTTCGTTCATGATAAACAAGGTTCATGGCAATGTAAATTGTTTCCTGATTGTCACATTTAACTGGAATAGGTATGATATATGGTACTTTAAATTCAGATAACAATCTTGATAACCATGTTAATTTTGCTATAATTCTGCGAAGAGAACGATATTCAGCCTCTATTGAAGACAAATAAATGGTCTTTTGTTTCTTCGATTTCCAAGAAACAATACTACCGCCTATAAGAATGACAAAACTACTAACTGATTTACGAGTACGAGGACAAGAAGCCCAATCAGCATCACAATAACCTTCTATAGAAAAGGAAGGGGGGTTGCTGAAGAACAAGCCTTGAGATGGATCATTTTTAAGATACCTGAGCACATGTAACGCAGCATCCCAGTGAGGTTGCCTGGGATCAGAAATGAATTGACTTAAATATTGGACATAGAATGACAAGTCAGGCCTTGTATGAGTTAAAAAGTTAAGTTTGCCTATTAGCTGTCTATATAAAGAAGAATCGGCTATAGGGACACCTATACCATGCTGAAGCTTCACATTAAGGTCTAAAGGACTGACAACAGTAGTAGAAGCGGGAGAGTCAAACTCCTTGAGTAAGTCCAAAGCAAATTTTCTTTGGGAAAGGATAATACCCTCACGAACATGATTGAATTCAATCCCTAAAAAGTAATGAAGCTTGCCCAGATCTTTGATCTTAAAGGTGGAATCAAGGAAGGCCTTGACATTATTAATCTCAGCTATATCATTTCCAAATACCATAATATCATCTACATAGACTGCTACAAAAGCAACAGAAGTACTAGTCTTCTTGTAAAATAATGAATAATCATATTTGGATGTCTTGTAACCCCTGAAAATAAGAGCATCATGAAATTTAGAGTGCCACTGTCTAGATGCTTGACGAAGCCCATATAAAGACTTTAATAACTTACAGACAAGATTCAAATCTGAAACCAGAAGACCGGGAGGGAGCTTCATGAACACATCTTCATGTAAGTCTCTGTGTAGAAAAGCATTATTAACATCTAATTTGGGCACATGCCAACCCTTTTTCACAGCCACAGCCATAAGAGTCCTAATTGTTGTCACTTTAACAATTGGTGAAAAGGTTTTATTGAAATCTATGCCTTGTTTTTGAGTGAATCCTTTAACAACTACGCGAGCTTTATATCTTTCAATAAATCCGTCAACATGATAGTTAACCTTAAAAACCCGCTTACAGGATATAGGTTTCTTTCCTGATGGAAGAGGAACAAGTTCCCATATTTTGTTTGCTTCAAGGGCAGAAAACTCTGCTGCAATAGCTTGTCTCCACTCAGGATATTGAATTGCTTCTTGTTAGATATATTTGATAATGTCATGACTAATATGATTTGTGTTTAGTTTCCAGATCTTACTTAAAAGGACAAATCAGTACTTAACTGGAAATCAGTACTTATACTGAAGTCAGAACTTAAGATATCAGAACTTAAGTTGTCAGAACTTAAGTTATCATGAGATATTTATCAGGAGATAATATCAGGACTTAAGGAGACTTTCAGATAAGGAAGGCGGCTGATTGAAAGGAAAGAAGATCAAGACAAACGCAAGAAGAGATATGCATGAAGAAGGAATTCTATGAAGAATAGAATACTTGGAAGAAAAGATAACTAGTTGATATATTTTAGGAAGCATAATTATATTCCATATCAACTAGAATTTATCTTGTAACTGTGTAGTATATAAATAGAGACATAGGGTTTACACTATATGTGTTATCATAATCGAAGTTATTATTTATTGTAAACCCTAGCGGCTCTCGTGATAATTCATTCATCACTGAGAGAGGACAGTTCCATATTGTAACAGAGTTTATTGTGTTAAATAAAATCTGTTTTCTGTGTTCTTATATTCGATTTGATTGTGATAAAAACTGTATTCGACCCCCTTCTAGAGTGTGTGAGACCTAACAAGTGGTATCAGAGCAGATCTGTTAACACACAAACGGTTTAAGATCCAAAAACAATCATGTCTAAAGAAGAACAAACTCCAACCAAGCCCACCAAAACTGAAGAACCTCCAAAGACTCAAATCCATAATCGATATGAGACTATTAGAGTTCCCATACTGAAACCATCTGAATATCCCATATGGAAGGTGAGGATGTCTACGTTTCTGGAAGCTACAGATCCAGAATACCTTGACAGAATCAATGAAGGACCACACAAGCCAACCAAACTCTCTTTTGTAGTTGCAGGTGAACCAGCAAATTCTGTTCCAAAGGAGAAGAGTGATTACACTACTGAAGATATCTCATCGATTGCTAAGGATGCTAAGGTACGACACTTGCTGCATAGTGCCATTGATACTGTCATGTCAAATAGGGTAATTAACTGCAAGACTGCAAAGGAGATATGGGATGCCTTGGAGAGAAGATGCCAGGGAACTGATTCAATTAAGAAGAACAGGGAGGCTATACTCACTCAAGAATATGAGCACTTTGACTCAAAACCTGATGAGTCATTGACTGGTTTATATGACAGATTTGTCAAACTCTTGAATGATTTGTCACTAGTTGACAAGGAATATGATCTTGAAGATTCAAATCTTAAATTCATGTTAGCTCTTCCTGAAAGTTGGGATTTGAAGGCCACCACTATAAGAGACAACTATAATCTTCAAGAAACAACTCTTGATGAAATTTATGGGATGATCAAGACTCATGAACTTGAGATGGAACAAAGAAGCAAGAGGAATGGAAGAAAGTCAAGGACAGTTGCTCTAAAGGCTGAGGAGGAATCCCCCAAAGCTGCTGCCTCAAGAAAAGGCAAAGGAAAAGCTCTCATCACAAAGTCTGATACTGAGTCATCAAGTTCTGATAGTGATGATGACTCAGAAACTGAAAGCTTACCTGAGATGGATGCTGATGAAGATATGATGAAGCTGTGTGCTCTTATGGTGAAAGGAATCACAAGGATTGCATACAGGAAATTCAGAAAGGAAAGAAATTTTCCAGGAAAGGTGCAAGTTCTGATAAGAAGGGTTTCAGAAAATCTGAAGGCAAAGGAGGAAAGTCTGACAGAGGATATTACTCAAATGTCAAGTGCTACAACTGTGGTGAGAAAGGCCACATATCTCCTGATTGCAAGAAAGTTAAGAGGGACAAAGGCAAGGCTCTTGTCACAAAGAAGAAAAGCTGGACAGACACTTCAGATTCTGAAAGTGAGGTGATTTATGCCTTGATGGCAAATGCTGATAGCAGTTCTAATAATGCTGAGTTAAAGGTACCTCAAACTACTTATGCCTTTCATACTAATGATATTACTCAGTTGAGAAGATATCTTAAAACCATGTTCATTAGTTATAAAGATCAAACTTTAACATGTGAAAGATTAACTTCTGAAAATCTTTCTTATAAAAAAAGGAATGATTATTTAGAAAAAGAGCTAGTCATGTTCCATCAAACTCAGAAAGATAGAGATGATGCCTTTTATGTTAGGGATGAAGTACTTAAAATAAATGAATCTCTAAAAACTGGGTTAGAAAAGGAAAGAGAGATTATCAGGACTTGGACTAACTCTGGCAGAATAACTCAGAATTTGTTAAGTAGTGGAAACTGGAAAGAAGGCTTAGGTTATGGAGATGATAAGAATGATAAGGGAACTGTAGAAATTGAGCCTATATTTATTAAACAAAAGCAGTAAATCCTGTTAAGTTTGTAGCTGTAAAGTCTGATATTGATAAATCAGAAGTTAAAGAGAAATTAACTTCTGACAAACCAAAACAGGATAAGCCAACTGAAGTTAACATAGGTTTAATGACAAAGAAGCAGCTTAAGTATAAGCTGAAAGATGTTAAGAATGTAAACAAGGTAAAGCTCCCTAGGAAAAATAGGAATGGAAAGGAAGGTGTGAATAAAAGTAATGATTATAAGCCTGTTCCTAATGATCCTAGAAAGAAATGTTATAACTGTGGAAATTCTAACCATCTGGCTTCTTTTTACAGGAAAAATAAGAACATAAACTCATTACCTTCAAAGTCAGGAGTTAAGAGTCAGTCTGTTAGATATAGGCCACAAAATCCTTATTTTCATTGTGGTAGTTTATGACATTCCATTTATACTTGTAAGGAATATCATAGTTTGTACTATGATTATTATCAACTAAAACCTTCTTTAAAGAAAGTTATCATTATTCCTTCTAGTGTAAGTTCTGATGCAAAGTCTGATAGTGTAAATGCTAATAAGAAAAATGTTAACATAAACTCTGATGTTAAATCCGCTACAAATGTTAACAAACTTAATAAGACCAAAGGATCCAAGCAAGTCTGGGTCCTTAAAATTAATCATTAGTGGTATTTGTGATTGCAGGGCAACATGAAAAACATCCTAGTTCTGGACAGTGGATGTTCAGGACATATGACTGGAAATAAAGCCCTGCTATCAGACTTTGTGGAGAAAGCAGACCCAAGTGTTTCTTATGGAGATGGCAAAATGGGAAAAACTTTGGGATATGGCAATATCAATCTGGGGAATGTCATCATTGAAAAAGTAGGTCTAGTCTCAGGACTTAAACATAATTTGCTGAGTGTTAATCAAATATGTGACAAAGGTTATCATGTGGATTTCTTTGAAGAACACTGTGAAGTTGTAAGCAAATCTACAGGCAAAGTTGTTCTGAAAGGATACAGGCATGGTAACATTTATGAAGCCAAGCTTTCAACAAGTACTGATGGTTCTGCAATCTGTCTGTTAAGTAGAGCATCAATTGAAGAAAGCTGGAATTGGCACAAGAAACTCTCTCATTTAAACTTCAACAATATAAATGAACTAGTCAAGAAAGATCTTGTGAGAGGTTTGCCAAAATCAGTATTTGCTCCTGATGGCCTTTGTGATTCCTGTCAAAAGGCAAAACAAAGAAAATCTTCATTCAAGAGCAAGACTGAATCTTCAATTCTTGAGCCTTATCACCTACTACAAGTTGATCTATTTGGTCCAGTAAATGTCATGTCTATTGCAAAGAAGAAATATGCTATGGTCATAGTGGATGAGTTCACCAGATACACATGGGTCTATTTCTTGCACACAAAAAGTGAAATTGCATCTATCTTGATTGATCATGTCAAACAACTGGATAAAGTGGTTAAAGACTCTGTGAAAATCATAAGAAGTGATAATGGCACTGAGTTCAAGAATTTGATTATGGAAGAGTTCTGTAAAGACCAAGGAATCAAGCAGGAATTCTCTGCTCCTGGAACTCCACAGCCAAATGGAGTGGTTGAAAGAAAGAATAGAACTCTCATTGAAGTTGCACGAACTATGCTTGATGAGGCAAAGTTACCAACCTATTTTTGGGCTGAATCTGTGTAGACTGCTTGTTTTACTCAAAATGCAACACTAATTAACAAGCATGGAAAGACACCATATGAGATGGTGAAGAAAAAGAAGCCAAATCTGAAGTATTTTCATGTATTTGGATGCAAGTGTTTTGTTTTTAAGAATCATCCTGAACAGCTATCCAAATTTGATCTAAAAGCTGATGAAGGAATTTTTGTTGGATATCCACTTTCCACAAAAGCCTTCAGAGTCTACAATTTAAGAACAAGGGTTGTCATGGAATCTATCAATGTCTCTTTTGATGATAAGAAGATTACAGGACTTGAAGATTTCAATGATCATGATTAGCTGAGATTTGAGAATGAAGTTCTAAATTCTGATATTGTAAATCCTGACAGTCTAAATCCTGATACTGTAAACTCTGATGGATTAAACTCTGATGTTATTGAAACTGTGGTGACTATGCCAAAGGAAGATGCCCTGTGTAGTGGGAGCATACTGAAGATACAACCACATCTCAAGAAGCATCAGAAACTACAACTGGCTCTTCAAGTTTTGATTCATCAAGTTCTGATGTGCCAAGTTCTGATAATTCTGGGAACTCCAATTTTGAAGGATCCAACTCCGAGAGCATAATTTCAGGGGGAGCATCAGAAAAGGATGATTAAGATAGCATGGATCATGGGGGAGCATCCAGTTCTAGAGAAAACCTTCCATCTGCAAGGAAGTGGACTAAAGCACATACACCTGACTTAGTTATTGGAAATCCTGATGCAGGTGTCAGAACTAGAACAGCTACATCAAATGAATGTCTCTATCACTCTTTTCTTTCTCAGACTGAACCAAAGAAAGTGGAAGAAGCTCTTCAAGATGCTGATTGGATGCAAGCAATGCAGAAAGAGTTAAATGAATTTGAAAGAAATAAAGTCTAGACCCTAGTGCCAAGACCAAAGAACAGATCTGTAGTTGGTACAAAGTGGGTGTTCAGAAACAAAACTGATAGTGATGGCATAATTACAAGGAATAAACCAAGGCTGGTTGCAAAAGAATATTCTCAACAGGAGGGAATTGATTATGATGAAACATTTGCACCAGTTGCTAGATTGGAAGCCATAAGGATATTTTTGGCTTATGCTGCTCACAAAAAGTTTACAGTCTTTCAAATGGATGTAAAAAGTGCTTTTCTTAATGGAGAATTGGAAGAAGAAGTATATATTGAACAACCTCCAGGTTTTGTAGATTCAAAATTTCCTAATCCTGTCTACAAACTTGACAAAGCACTTTATGGCCTTAAGCAAGCTCCAAGAGCATGGTATGAGACATTAGCTCAGTTTCTTCTGGAAAGTGGATTTAACAGAGGGACTATTGACAAAACACTGTTTTATCTCAACCATGGAAAGGACTTACTTTTGGTGCAGATATATGTTGATGATATCATTTTTGGTTCTACAAATGACAGACTTTGTAAAAGGTTTGCCAAGCTAATGCAGTCAAGATATCAAATGAGTATGATGGGAGAACTTAGCTATTTTCTGGGCCTTCAAGTCAATCAGAATGAAGAAGGAAATTTTATTTGTCAATCTAAGTACACCAGAAATTTGTTGAAGAAATTTGGAATGCAAGATTGTTCAAGTGAATCCACTCATATGGCCACTGCAACAAAATTGGATAAGGATACTGGTACATCAGTAGATATTACTGATTACAGAGGTATGATTGGCTCACTACTCTATCTAACTGCAAGTAGACCTGATATCATGTATGCTACCTGTCTTTGTGCAAGATTTCAAGCAGATCCAAGAGAACCTCACTTAACAGCTGTGAAAAAAATTTTCAAATACCTTAAGGGTACAGCTGATCTGGGATTGTGGTATCCTAGAGAATCAGACTTTAAGCTAATAGGTTACTCAGATGCAGATTTTGCAGGATGCAAAATTGACAGGAAAAGCACAAGTAGAAGCTGCCAATTTCTTGGAGGCAGATTAGTTTCTTAGTTTAGCAAGAAACAGAAGTCAATTTCCACATCAACTGCAAAAGCAGAGTACATTGCTGCAGGAAGCTGTTGTGCATAGATTCTTTGGATGAAGAATTAATTACTGGATTATGGGTTAATATATTCTAAAATCCCTATTTACTGTGATAATCAAAGTGCTATTTCTATGACAGGTAATCCAGTTCAACACTCAATGACAAAGCACATAAGCATTAGGTACCACATCATAAGGGAACATGTGGATGAAGGTACAGTGGAATTGCATTTTGTTCCTACAGATCAACAACTAGCAGATATCTTCACAAAACCACTGTGTGAAGCTACTTTTACAAGATTGGTAAATGAACTTGGAATGGTTTCAGGTTCTTTCTCTAAATCTGCTTAGTTTATGTTCTGATACATCAGACTTTATGATCAGTATTTACAGATATTACTATTTTTGTGTATTCTGTGCTTAAATTGAAAATTACTTAAGTGCTGATTGTTGTCTGATGTGAATTTCTAAACTCTGAAAGTGATATGAATGTTTCTGTGACTATTCAATCCAATGAGGATAACTGTGCTAGATGCTGACCTAGTAATCTTTAATATACTAAAGATCCCATGTTTGAAGTAATTATTTATGTGGAAATCTTTTAACACAAGCAAATTCTGATATTGAGCTTAGTTAAGTTTACTTTGTGTATCTTATTACTAAGTCAAAAACTAGAATAGTACTTCTTATTTGTTAAGTTCTGATGTTAGTAAATCTGGTGAATGTACTAAGTGCTGATAAGCCTCACTTATCAAAAGAGAAAGAAAAGAAAAGAAATAAAAATCAGGTACTCTTTTGAGATCTAGAGTAAAAAAATGTGGAAGGGAAGACCCAAGTGCATTGCTGGTATTAAGTAATATGCATTAGAAAAGCAAAATAAAGTTTTCTTGGTGACTTTTCACATTCTCTGATTATTGGAGAAATACTCTGATAATAGCATAAATTCTGATAAGCAGTTGTGACTCACTTACACTGAGAAGCCACTGTAAAAAAGAATTTCAAAAGATGCATAAAATAAGCATAAAACAGTTGATGTGGACTCATGCATGAACTCATTCTATAGTAGACTTCAGAATAATGACAGATTTTAAGCAAATTTCTTAGTTATGCCTTATTTCTAAGATGTACTGAAGTGAATCAGACTTTACTCTTTGTTTGATATTTAGCTTAATGCACACACATACACTCCATATGAATGATGAAAATTAATGTGGTGATAAATGTTATTTTGGATGAACTGTTTAAGTGTTAGTTGCATAAATTCTGAGGACAAATTCTGATGGAAGTTCTGATGATTAAGTTCTGATGTACCCATAACAGTATTTGTGTGAAGAATTACAGGAATAAACATTCACTTTTCGAGTTAAGAAGCAATATTCTGATGACTTTTAAATTCTGATAATAATCAAGTTCTGATGCTGATGTGGCAGTATTTATTTACTTGGTTTATTTTTGGTCATTACCTCAACGGTCACATTTTTTTTAGAATATTGGTTTATGTGAGATAAAGCAGTAATAATCATTTGTTTAGTGGGAATAGTTTTTTTAAAACTGAACGTGCAAAGTCATAATTGCTTATTTACCGTGCCCATTAACTTTTGCCTTAACTGCTGCATGTTTGACAGGTGTAAAGGTCTGTTCAACTCCTCATTAACTGCTGTAACGTGGGTTGTCTAAGTAAAAGAGATAAAAGATTTTCAAATCTTTTATTCATATTTTTATTCTATTACACTCTCTCTCTTTTCTTATTCTCTCACATTTTCTGACAGTTCACTATACAGACATTTCAACAAACACCTTTCAGGAAAACAAGTTTCTCACTTATTTCTGATGGCTTCCAAGGATTTAATTGTTGAGTGAGCCAAGTTTATACCAAATAACTATGCTGCAATCTTGAACAAGGCTGAAGCTCCATCAGATTTGCACTTTGTGCAAGATTTCTTAGCAAATAGTGAGATTGGGTATGCTTTGACCCAACCTCAAACCATTTCAAGCCAACAAGTACTGAAATTTTGGCGGACTGGGATTTTTGATGATGGTGGTGCTACTGGTACTCCAAGCATCATATTTGAAGTAAATGATGTTGAACATGTAGTTACTCCTGGGGCAGTTCACAAAGCTCTCCACTTACCAGAAGGCTGTACATTCTCAACAGTGGAGGACCCTATTCTACAACAGCTTATGGCTAGTTTGGGTTATGAAAAAAGTTTGGGAAAGCTTGGACAACTGAAAAGAGCAAATATCAGGAAAGAATGGAGCTTTTTCTTTGATTGCATCAATAAGGCATTCGCCAATAAATGCTCCAACTTTGATGCTATTCCAATCATGAGTTAGCAAATCGGGTATGCTCTTATTCATCAAACTCACTTTGATTTTGCAAGTGTTGTGCTAGGTTTCATAGGGGATAGGATGACAGAGGATAGGAATATAGTATACTTTGCTAGATATCGTCAGCTTATATATATTTTTTGTTGTGCTAATGAACCCCAACCTACCACTGATTTAATTCCACCCTGTAAGCTTGCAAAAAAGGGCTTTTAATGATTTGTTAAATGTTGACATTAAGAAACAAGTGGTTAGACCCTTACAAATACCTCAGTTAGTAAAACAGATACTGGTAAATGTTGATCCTCAAACCTACACATCTGTTTACCCTGATGTTCAACCCACATCCCAGCCACCACAACAGCCATCTGAACATACCACATCTACACAAACACCCCAAACTTCTCAACCTCAACCTACTCAACCCTCAATCAGGACATATTTCAAAACATCACAGTCATCTCAATCTCAACCTTCAGCACATCCTGTGAAGCCTTCATCTTCCAAACCCAAGAGGACTAAGACAGTACCTCAGACTCAACAGAAGAGAAGGAAACTTGTTCTGAGAGATGAGTCAGATAATGAGGAACAGGTTACCATGTCTGAACCTGTTGTAGTAGAAGCTGAGAAAATATCTTCTCAGAAAGATACTGTAACTGGGAGTTCTAAGCCTCTCAAAAGGCTTAGAAAGCTAAATCCTGATGATAAAGCTCCTACAGTGTCTCCACCCTTGAAAAAAATGAAAAAACAAAGACCTCACAGGGACACAGTTGAGTCAGAATCAGAAGATGAGGAAGCAGCTAAGGAAGGGGGTCAGGAATCTCTGATCCCAACAGGACAAATTGTTATTAAATCACTTCCTTCAGCACAACTAGAAACTGCTAAAGACAGAGTGCCTACTCCTCTTGTGTCACCTATAATTGAACAAGTACATACTGATGACCCAGGTACAAGTGCTGAGATTGATATTCATAACTTGATTGTGCCTGAGATTTTGTACTTAGAAGCTCCACCAACTCAAATCACTCCACCAACAACACAAATTCTAGATGCTGATTTTAATGAAGATATTCCTACTACACCAATTCTTAATCTAAATGATGAAAATCAGATTTTAGGTGGACATCAAGGTTTGGCTGTTGATCAGAACTTAGTTGGAGATCAGCACTTAGAGGATGATGTTGAAGCCTCAATAGCCTCTCATACTATTCTTTTATCAGAGGATACTGATGATGCTGATTCTATAAGTTCTGATGCTGCTAATGCTGAACTTACTGGTGAAGCTGCTGCCAATGCAGATGCTGATGCAGCTGGTCCATCAGGACATGCACCTCAACAAGCTCCAAACAAAGCTGAATTAATCAAGAAGTTTGTTAGAGAAGATGCACCAGTACCTTGGAGTGAAACTCCTAGAGGAAGGGAGTGGACTAAGGAATGGAACAAAGTTGATTTTGTTCCTTCTTCAACCATACTTGCTGAGCACTTGACCAAAGCTGATGAGATGTTAGTCAATGATGATTTCAAGACACATCTCAGAGTTACTGCACTAAGTACAAGGCACCTTCAAGGTCAACAATCTGTAACTCAGGCCAAGGTAGACAAGATTCAAGGATCCATAAATCAGCAAGATATGCTTGTCAAGACGGAAAAGAAAAGGTTTTTCAAACCTACCTTTGACAGAATTGAGTACATTGAGAAAACTCAAGAGAAGCAACAGGCTCAAATTGATGAAATTTTGAAGAATCAAGCTTCTCATCAAAATCAACTCAATGAGATCCAATCCTCAGTGGAATTGTTTGTCTCTCTTCTTTTACCTGCTGATGCCAAAAAGGGGGAGAAAGTAATTAAGTCCAAATGCAAAACTGTTAAGACACTGAAGGGAAAGGATGATGAAAAAGATGACCAGGGTCATGGTCAAGGTAAAGGTTTTTCATCAAGCAAAGATGGAACTACAAGTCAAAGAACAAGTTCTGATATTGGGAGAAGAATAAGTTCTGATACTGGTAAAAGGATAAGTTCTGATGAACATCTGGAACTTGATGAGGAAATTTCAAGACAGTTATTTCTGAAAGAAAATCCAGGAATCGACTCTGAGAGTCTAAAGGAAGAAGAAGCTAGACTTAAGTTAGAAAAAGTCAATTCCAAATCTAAATCTTCTGTTGTTGAAAAGAAACTTCCTAAGGCTAAAGGCATTGTGATAAAATAAAGGACAAATCCTGAGGCAACTAAAGCCAAATCACAAGTGGAGATAGATCCAAGGTCCAAGGGCAAAGAAAAGAATGATGAACCTGTAAAGGTTTATGTGCCATTCATGAATGAAGAAATATCTGATGAAGATGCTAGTCTTACTCTGATAAAAAGGAAGATTTCTTAAACAACCTCTGACATGGCTCATGTTGTTCAGAGTCAAGATATAGTAAGTTCTGATATGACAGTGAATCAAGCAACCTCTGACATAGCTCAAGTTGGCTTGATATCAAAAGATAAGGAAAAGGAAACCTCTGACATTGCTCATGTTAAACCTTCAAAGTTACTCCTACTAGGATTCACCAAAGCTAAACAGACTCAATCTTTGAAGACTGCAACAAGTGGTTTTGAAGCAAGAGTTGTTACAGGAAAAGAAGCCAGAAAAAAATCTGGATTGGGTAGTGCTGATGAAAGAAGAATACAGAACACAACCAATGATCCAACTTCTTTAAATGAACCAGGTGTTGGAGCAACTCCTGAAAGATTGAATCAGCTTGAATCTGTACAGATGGTTTACCATACATTTTTGAAAGAACACATCTTGTTATATTTTATGACAGATGGAAGGGTATACCATATTAGGTAGAATGCTATACCACCGAAGTATTTTAAGGAACTGGAACATGTTCAATTCTTACTTCAAGTGAAGAACAGATTAACAGATAGTGCTGCAAATTATTTGAAGACTCAAATTCAAAGACAAAAGAAGCTTTACTCTGTAAAGTCTGATAGCACATACTGTCCCAAGTACAGAGATCATAAAGGTGATATTGTCAATATGAAGCCTTACTCTGCTAAGATTATAACTACTTTTCTGGGTTATAAGGTTGTGGAATTCAATCTTGAGTCTGACAAGGCATATTTAATCAGACTAGATCAGGATATAAGGAAAGCTAGAATAAATGATCTCAGGGCTGCTATCTTTCAAATTAGTGAAGATACAGTTGAATTGAAAAATGCTAAAAGGAGGATGGTTAATGAACTTGAATATGTTGAGAGATGTTTGTTAAAGAACTATCTCAGAACAACTCCTGATATCAAAGAGACCGGTAATTGAAGCCAAGTCAAAGATCTACAACTGCTTAAATTCTGATGTGTATACAGACTGAAGCTGTTATCAGACCTTGAGGATGGTAAAGCTACAAGGACTGTAAGTTGTAGTTATCTAGTCAAATTTTCATGCATTTGTACTTAATGTTTTTGACATCATCAAAAATCTGTTAAACTTGTATATTATGCTAATTTACAAGTAGGGGGAGATTGTTAGATATATTTGATAATGTCATGACTAATATGATTTGTGTTTAGTTTTCAGATCTTACTTAACAGGACAAATCAGTACTTAACTGGAAATCAGTACTTATACTGAAGTCAGAACTTAAGATATCAGAACTTAAGTTGTCAGAACTTAAGTTATCAGGAGATATTTTATCAGGAGATAATATCAGGACTTAAGGAGACTTTCAGATAAGGAAGGCGACTGATTGAAAGGAAAGAAGATCAAGACAAATGCAAGAAGAGATATGCATGAAGAAGGAATTCTATGAAGAATAGAATACTTGGAAGAAAAGATAACTAGTTGATATATTTTAGGAAGCAGAATTATATTCCGTATCAATTAGAATTTATCTTGTAACTATGTAGTATATAAACACAGACATAGGGTTTACACTATATGTGTTATCATAATCGAAGTTATTATTTATTGTAACCTTAGTAGCTCTCGTGATAATTCGTTCATCACTGAGAGAGGACAGTTTCATATTGTAACAGAGTTTATTGTATTAAATAAAATCTGTTTTCTGTGTTCTTATATTCGATTTGATTGTGATAAACACTGTATTCAACCCCCTTCTACAGTGTGTGAGACCTAACACTTCTTCATAAGAAACCAATTCAGTAATAGGAGGTGGTGAAGAGATATTGATAGTATTACATCAAATACTTGAAGGAGAATCGTGTGTCAAATTATTATGACAAAAGTTGGATAGTGTACAAGAACAAACAGTGGAATAACATTGTGAGGAAGAATAAGTATGCACATAATCTTGAAGATAGGTAGGGAGTTTAGTAGGTCTGGTTGATTTTATGGGAACATTGATAGAAGGGATATGGGAGGTATGTTTAGGAGATTTAGTAGGTATGTGTGAAGAATTATTAGTGGAGTTATTAGGAGCAACAGAATTGGGGACTAATGTATCTGAAAAATCAGGAACACATAATGGAATGAATTGTCCAGAAGATGTGTGAACATATGGGAATATATCTTCATGAAAGGTGGCATCTCTAGAAATTTGAATGGTTTTGTTTTCCAAATTAAGAAACTTGTATGCTTTCTTGCCACAAGGATAACCAAGAAAGATGCAAGGAGATGCCCTGGCAGAGAATTTAGGCCTATTGGAAGATGGTAGATATGTAACTAAGGCATCCAAATACTCTCAGGTGATGATATGTTGGTTTATTCCAAAAAGGATTTCATAAGGAGAAACACAATGGAGTAATTTGGTGGAAATTCTATTGATTAAGTAAGTGGAAGTAAGGATGGAATCTCCCCAATACTGGACAGGAAGATTTGACTGAAATAGAAAAGCTCTGGTAGTTTCTAGTAAATGTTTGTGTTTTTTCTCCACAACACCATTCTGTTGTGGAGTATAAGCACAAGAAGTTTGGTGGATGATGCCTTTGGATAGAAAGAAAGTAGTAGCTGCATTACGGAGGCCTAGTTCTAGGGCACTGTCAGTTCTAACAGTCTTAACAGTAGTGGAAAATTGTGTTTCTACCATGGCAATGAAATATTTTAGGAAGTCAAAAGCACTACTTTTACAACTCAGCAAGTGTGTCATGTAGTCCTAGAGTAATCATCTACAATAGTAAGAAATTATTTGTATTTATAATATATTTAGACAGGGTAAGGACCCCATATGTCAACATGAATAAGATCAAAACAATTACTTGTAAGAATGGTGCTATGGGGAAATATAAGTTTGTGTTTTCTTGCCTTAGCACAGATTTCACAAGAAATAATGCCATTGTCAATAGAAGATTTATTACATAAGGTAAGATCTTTCAACTTATACAAATGTATATGACCTAGTCTAGAGTGCCAAGTAGAGACAAAAATGTTACAAGAGAATTGAGCATTATTATATTCAATAAGGTTGTTGTAGACGGAAGGAGCATGAGAAGGAATTGAAGTACCATGAGTGAAGAGATAAAGGCCTCTGTGAAGTCTACCAAGAACCAATGGCATCTTCAGAGAAGAGGCTTGCAAAAAGAAAATTTTGGAGGAAAACCAATGAAGCATTGTAACTGTTCAGTGAGTCTATGAGCAAATAATTGATTGAATTTGAAGTTTGGGAAATAGAGAATATTGTGTAGAACAATGTTATCATTTAATGGAATAGTACTACTATGTGTGATTTTAACAATATCTCCGTTAGGTAAAGAAATAATTACATGATTGGATAGTAAGTGCAACGAGGTAAAAAGGTATTCATGTGCACACATATGGTCACTAGCTCCACTATCAATTATCCAAGTAATATTAGTGGGAATAGTAAAACAAGCAGTATGAGTAGTGTTACCAGAAAAATTTGCAGATGATGGTGTAGAATAATCTGAAACTTGAGTTGACTTGATTAGAGTAACCAGTTGATTGCACAACTCTGGAGATAAACCAGTAAAATGAGATTGAGAAGTAGAAGCTAGTGAATTTATGCCCTGATTGTATGGATTTCCAACAGAAGATGCAGTGTAGTTCCCAATATTGCTAGATCCTGTAGAATCAATCTGTGATGCATTCTGAGATGCAGAGTCAAAAGAAACTGAAATGGAAAACCTCTTGGTTTTAGTAAACTTGAAATCAGCAGGAAATCCATGAATTTTGTAACATTTATCAACTTTATGTCCTGGTTTCTTGCAGTAGTTACAGTGAAGGTTTATCTTCTTAGATTCAGAACAAAATTTCTTAATAAAAGTTCTAAATGATTGAGTGCCAAACTGAAACCTTGAATTTGCGACCAAAGAAGCAGAATCAGACATAAAATGACTTCCTAAGTGAATTTCCCTCTGAGATTCTTCTTGAAGAAGAATATTGTAAACCTGGATGATTGTTAGAAGTGGTGACCTCATTAGAACAGATCCTCTCATTGCAGCATAAAAATCATTAAGTCCCATAAGCAACTGTATCACCTTCTAATCTTGCTGAAACTGAATTAACTTCCGAGATGCACCACATGTGCAACCACATGTACATATAGGAACCAAGCACAACGAGTCAATATCATCCCAAAGCATTTTGAACCTTGTGAAATACTCAGCAATGTTATTGTTTCCTTGAGATAACTCATTTAGTTCCTTATGCAAACCAAACATTTGTGTACCATTAGACATGCCATATCTTTCCTCTAGCTCCAACCAAATTTGATGAGCAATTATGGTGTATATGATATTACGACCAATAGTTTTGGAAAGAGCACCAAGTAGCCGGGAGATAACCATATCATTACACCTTGACCAACTTTTGAAAGATGTAGAACTTATATCTGGGTTAGGAAGTGAACCATCTACAAAACCTAATTTGTTTCTGGCTGACAACACAATAGTGACAGAACGCTTCCAATTACTAAAACCAGTTCCATCGAAAGGTTCACTGACTAACTTCATACCACGACTATCAGAATTTTGTAGATAAATAGGATTATCTTGTTGTTGTGAAAAATTGTCAGTTTATGTTTCATTATGTATTTCATCATCATTACCACAAGAATTGGATGTAGACATACTGAATCAGTAACAGATATGGATGAACTAAATGACTGCACTCTAATTGTTTGACAAAAGTCCTCAAAGGAAATTAAGAACTAAAATAGAGAATTATCGATGTAAACTTGAAAGCGATAAAGATAATGAAACTTATAGTAAACAACTAAACGAGAATATGAACTTCAATCGTAAGTATCAATGTGTACAGTGTTTTCGATTAGATATTATTTGCACATGAAAATATCGAAAGTTTTATATGATTTCGGTGTATAACAAGATATAAAACAAAATGATGATGATGATACGAGATATGATCATAAAGATCGATCAAAAGCAAACTTAAAAGATGAAAATTGGGAGAAAATTGAGCCAGAGATGATGAAGATTCAATCGATGATGATCTTCATGATAAGCGCACTATTGATGTTGCAAACGCAATTGATGAAGACTTGAAGAACAGATCAGTACTGCTCTGATACCATGTTCATACTGTAATCATAAAGCTCAAACACAGGATGGAGGAGAAGATCTCTAAATTATATTAACAGAAAAGAGTTTGTTACAAGTTGCAGAAGTGAAATGAGAATACCAAGCTAACCTATATAAATATAAAATGGCGGAAAAAATTGTTACTAGTTGTTTGACTTTTTAATCTACATTGACTTTCTAACCTAAATACAATTTTGTACAGTAAATTGTATCAATTAATCACAACACCGTCCAAGCTCAATGAAATTAAGCACGACCGCGAAGGAATACTCGATTCCTTCCCTTGTCTTGACCTCTTATCGTTCTTTGAAAATCCTGATACATGTGTGGAATTCCTTGTACTATAGATATATGTTTGAGAAGAACTAAAAGATGCAAATGAACCATATATCAGACCAAGTTTTATAGACCTCAATTAAGGGATAATGATCAAAATATAATATGGTTAATTACATATCGGATGAATTGACACAGTATAAAAGTACCACAGTTGAATATAACATAAAAAATGGCTCGCAAATTTTTAATGTTAGAGATGATCAAGCAAGCTAATTATTTTCAAGATAACCAAGTTACATGAATTGTTTAGAAGGTAGTTCATAATGACATTTGCAGGAACCTAAATCAGTTTATTCACCCAGAGATTCTAAAATCAACTGGGCTGAATTTATCACGATACTGAATGAGAATTAGAGTTCAATTAGTAAAGCTTGATATTCGTTTATGTTCCCAATTCTAACAGGACTATAACTAATATAGCATGGAAAAGACTTGTATGGATAATATAAATAAAGAAGTCTTAACGAAACGCTTTTCCAGCTTGGTGAGTCATTATGGATACTAGTAGATTATTATTAACTTTTGGTATTAATGTCAAGAAGTCAATACTGGAGTATCAGATTGAATCCGATGCGCACTTGCTGAAAAAGGACCATGTTGTTGCAGTATAACACACACTTTGAGTGTCGAGCATCGAGAAAATCTGAAAACCAGCATTATCACAAAGTCAAGAGACATATGTGCATCATCAAACACTTAAAACAGGAAAGGAAAACCCTCTAAGAAAAGTATTCTCTACCATTACTCCCTTGAATCGAACTCCACTTTCAATATAGATTGAAAAAGAAGAATGCGATAACTTAGAAAAAGATGTAGAAAAGGTAGTACTAGCAATCATGTTATAAAACTGAGTTAGGCATATAAAAAATACATTTTAATTAATCTAACAGAAGATATCATTTTAGTTGAAAATATAATATCCGTTGAGCTATCTAAATGATATCTCTTACAACACCTTAAGGTTCTAGGGAAGCGAGATAAGTCAAGTCATCCTTACTTGAACTACACTAGATTTATTCAAAGGAGAAATTACACACCATTAACAAAACAAATTAAAGTACAAAAATTTGAAATCCGTTCACCAGAAGCAATGCATCATGATTATTATTGCTACCACAATATATCTTATGATCAAATTATTTTCGACTTTCCAATTACAACTAGGATCCGTATCTGAATCCAAATTCATTTTACAAATTTTAGAAGCACACAATTAATGTAAAGTAAGATTCAAGATTATCAACCGCAACACGTACATTTTTTTTGTTTTGTAATATGTCACCATATTATTGAGTTAATTGTATCTATTAGAAAAAGAATGAACCAAAAACTAGGCAGGGAGGGGGTGAATGACCAGTTCAAAACTTCCAAACTCTTTTTGAAAACTAGAAAATCAAAGAATGAAATAAGCTCTAACAACTTAAAACATATAAAATACACAGAGATTTAAATCAATTTACTTTATACATATAATACAAAGAAATTGTTGCTACAACTCATAAGGAAAACAAAGTTATTTTTCTTAGCTTTTTCTCCTGAACAGTTTCTTGAATTTATAACTTATAGAGAGAGAAAATATTACAAGATATTTTTCCTCAATATTTCGCACAACTAAAAATTGGATGTGCACAATATAAATACAGCTTGAACTAATCAGTGTGCACACTCATTTACAATGAACAATCATATCCTGATAGGGGACACGTATCAGCTTTTTGAGGACCAGTTTATTCTGTTATTCGCTCTTGATCTTTTACTGCTTACTTTGTTTTCTTTTTCTCCAAATTTGGATGTAGTCTTGACACATGTCCATGGACCATCTTCATGTACAATATGTTGTGGTGATCTATTTTTTATTTCTGGTAAGTCTTACCTTTATTTGTCTTATTGTGAAGAGGCCGAGTGAAGATATCGTGAACTCCATTTTACTTGACTATACTATCCAGTTTACTTTAGACTTCTCGATGTAGTATAATTCTGCACTTCGTGATATAATATCTTTCTTGACTTCTCGGTGTAGCACAAAATTAGACTTCCCGATCTAGAACAAGTTTGGACTTCTCGATACAACTCAAACTTAAATTTCACTATATGGCTTTAGTAGACTTTACTATACAATTCTGCTAGATTTCATGATACAATTATTCTAGACTTCATGATATTGAATTTAAAGAATTTATTCAACTTATTGTTCTTCTTTCTTCAGTTTGATACTTGAACAATCTTCATTGAACTTTTACCAAATTGATTTATTCTATAACTATTATGTACAAGACTGTTGTATGAAATATCCGAAGCTCTTTTCATTATAAGCTATCTAGAGAACTAATAAGAAAAGTACATTGAAACCTATCACTAATCCAACTGGTAGACTCCATTTGGTTATGCAAAGTAACAATGTAACTTGAGTAGGTTTGTTATGATGGCATAGACATGTCATATACCTAACAGTCACTACGTGCCTTAAACATTTCTTAAAAATTAATTTTGTTACAAAATTTTTGATAAATATTTTGTTGTCCTAAGAATATGATGATTTAAGATATAATGAATAGAAGGTAAATACATATGACGTCGTTCCATTATTTACCATTACTGTTAGTATATGAGTTGTAAAACGTAAATTCAAGTTAAAAATGAATGATGAATCTAAATGCCTATCCGGTGATACGCATTGCTTGAATGCGTATCCTTTGCTAATTTTGAAAAAAATTAACACTAGATACATATTCTAGAAATGCGTATCATAGGATACACATTTGCAGAATGCGTGTCCTTTGTAAATTCGGACACTCATTTCCCAATTGCGTATCTCGTCGTTAATTTGTGTCATGCACTCCAAATCTGGGTATTTTGGGTCGTTGATGCTGAAATGTGGGTATTTTGGGTATTTTCACGATTGTAAAATTTTAACTTTTCAATTTCTAAATCATAATAACAATATTTATTAATTTTTATTTAATAAAATTAATTCACTTTTAAAATTTAACAAAATGAAATTTTAAATAAATATTACGTTTGATGATATACTGAATTTATATGTATACTTCACTTGAAGAATTTATTTAATCTATTGACATAATTTTTATTTTTGCATTTACTGGGAAGATTTTTCATTATAAATATTTTATGTAAAAGGTTTCGTTAATAAGAAAAAGGAAATGTGGAAGCAACTTGCGCATATAGTAAGGAACTTGCAGAATGGGTTGGTTTGTTTAGTAGGATACTTTAATAGCATTAGGGATGACTCAGAAAGGGAGAATTATGAATATATGAGAGTAGATATGGATGGTTTTAATGGTTTCCTAGACAGTGCCAACTTGCTGGACCTGAAAATTTCAAACTCACAGTTCACCTGCTATGGACCTGCAAGTAAAAGAAGCAAGTTAGACAGAGCACTAGTAAATGATAACTGGTGGAGTGTGGGATAATGGGAATTGCTAGCTTTGTATAGGAAAAAGTCTGATCATAGACCTATTTTGCTTAACAGAAATTGTGAGAATTGGGGTCCGGTACCTTATAAGATTTATAATGTTTGGCTCAAGGATGAATTATTAATCAATTCCATAAGAGCAAGATTTGAAAGTCAAACAAATTTTGGTGATATTAATATACAAATTCTTCTGAAAAGAGCAAGGGTACTAATTAAGAATTGGGCCAAGACTCCAGCAAATAATATTGACAACAGGATCAAAAAGTTGGAGAAGGAAATTGAAAAGAAAGAAAATACACATGGTTTGGTTATTGATGTATCGATTCAAAAACAAATTCTTGATGAATTGTATGACCAAAAGGTTGAAATGCTGAAGTAGCAGGCAAGAGTTAATTGGTTAATTCATGGGGATAAAAATACAAGATTCTATCATCAGCAAATTCAAAAATGGAGGAGTAGGAATCTTACAAGAAAACTTCTTTGGGAAAATAAATGGCTCACTTCCCCAACTCCGTTAAAAGAAGACTTCTATAAGCATTTCAAAGATAATTATCAAACAAAAGAGAAAGTCTTTGGGCTAAATATTGGTACTCTAAGAGTAAATAGTCTGAGTGTAAGCGAATCTGGTTGGTTAGAAAGAGACTTCTCCATGGAAGAGATTGAATAGGATTTGAAAAATTTATCTCCGGAAAAGGCCCCTGGCTCGGATGGATTCAATATCGGGGCTGTTAAAGTGTTATGGGATTCCATAAAAGGAAAGTTTTTTCGGTGCTTGTCAGAGTTTCATAGGAATAGATCTCTACCTACTGGTATGAATTCTTCATTCATAGCACTAATCCCAAAGGTAGCTCAGCCAAAACTTGTTACTGAGTATAGGCCGATCAGTCTCATAAATTCCACTTCAAAGATTTTTAAAAAAATACTGGTAGATAGATTAAGTACAGTGATCAAAAAACTGATTTCTCAAAATCAGTTTGGTTTCATAAAAGGCAGACAACCCTCGGATAGCATTGTTTTGATAAATGAAGTGTGTCATAGCTTAAAGCTGGGAAAGTCTACGGGACTAATATTGAAAATTGATTTTGAGAAAGCGTTTGACACGGTAAGTTAGGATTTTCTTGGAGATTTGATGGAAAAAATGGTGTTCGGGGAAAAATGGAGGATGTGGCTTAGTAGCTATATGAATAGTGAACGCATATCAGTTCTGGTGAATGGTTCCCCCACTTCTGAATTTTCTCCTACTAGAGGATTGCATCAAGGTGATCCTTTATTGCCCTTGCTATTTAATCTAGTTGTAGAAACATTAAGAAAGATGATTGACAAGGCTTCAAATCTGAGAATTTTTAAGGGAATAAGTATTGCGGAAAATGTTGATCCAATCACATATCTTCAATTTGCGGATGATACCGTAATTTTCATTGAAGATAAAGTGGAGAATGTTGATGAGGATCAAGGAATGAATATGTTAATTTGGATTTGGTTATGTGTACTCGTGGTGATGTTCAATTGGAGAGGATGCAAACATGGGTTATGAAGCTTACTTGGACAACAAGGAATAAAGGAGCGATGCATGAAGTTGGAAAAGTAGCTGATTAGTATATAATTATTAATTCAAATTTTGCTTGCAAGTTTTTACCTTTCACTTGAAAGGGTTTTTCTTGTTTTAAGCACTTAGGATTTTATTTTCCTATTTGGATTTGGTTTTTGTCTTTTTTCTATTCGGATTTGGTTTTTAAATTTGTTTCCTAGAAGGATTCAGATATTGGCTAATTCAAGCTGATATTGAATTTCTCTCGGAATCCTATTGGGTTTGGGTTATTGTCTAAGCCTATAAATATCCTTCTAATGTAATCTTTTAAGGGAGACAATGGATGATATAAAACTTGTGTTTTGAGATAAACTATGAGTAGTTTTTCTTTTCTCTAAACTTCAATTACTGGATTGTTTTGAAGGTTAGATTCGAATTACTTAGTTTCTGGATTGATCTAAGCAATTTGAGATTCAAAGTTCACGTTTCTGGATTGATCGTGTTCTTTTGAAATATCCTCTTCTTCTCTTATCCCTTTTCTTATTTTTCTTTTCTTTCTCTGTGGAGAGATCCACATCAATTTGGTATCAGAGCCAAGGTTTTTTCTCCAATTTCTTAATTATTGGGAGATATAGGTTTCAAAAAAAAAAATTACTATTCGCGAGTACTGTTCACGAGTACTGTTCACGGGGTTACTGTTCACGTTTCTGGATTGATCGTGTTCATTGAAATATCCTTTTCTTCTTGTTTTTGTTTCTTTGTGGTGCGATCCACATCAATTTGGTATCAGAGCTTAAACTTGTGTGTCGTGACATGGTTGAAGAGAAAAAGGTACTCGAGGATATGTTCCAAACTAAAGAGGTTGTGTACAATGAAAACAACATCATCATCGTGGAACACATTGATTTTCTAGGGGTAGAGAACTTGTTGAATGCACCTATCTCAACAAACTATCTTTTTCTTTCTAGTTTACTTCCTAAGATACTGGTCATGGAATTGCAATTCAAAGCTTTCAAGTTCTACGAGAAATCACCTCGTTGTGTGCTTATTCTTAAATACTTTAGAACTCGAGGGCGAGTTTTCTTCAAAGGAGAGGAGAATTATGAGGATCAAGGAATGAATATGTTAATTTGGATTTGGTTATGTGTGCTCGTGGTGATGTTCAATTGGAGAGGATGTAAACATGGGTTATGAAGCTTACTTGGACAACAAGGAATAAAGGAGCGATGCATGAAGTTGGACAAGTAGCTGATTATTATATAATTATTAATTCAAATTTTGCTTGCAAGTTTTTACCTTTCACTTGAAAGGGTTTTTCTTGTTTTAAGCACTTAGGATTTTATTTTCCTATTTGGATTTGGTTTTTATCTTTTTTCTATTCGAATTTGGTTTTTAAATTTGTTTCCTAGAAGGATTCAGATATTGGCTAATTCAAGCTGATATTGAATTTCTCTCGGAATCCTATTGGGTTTGGGTTATTGTCTAAGCCTATAAATACCCTTCTAATGTAATCTTTTAAGGGAGACAATGGATGATATAAAACTTGTGTTTTGAGATAAACTATGAGTAGTTTTTCTTTTCTCTAAACTTCAATTACTGGATTGTTTTGAAGGTTAGATTTGAATTACTTAGTTTCTGGATTGATCTAAGCAATTTGAGATTCAAAGTTCACGTTTCTGGATTGATCATGTTCTTTTGAAATATCCTCTTCTTCTCTTATCCCTTTTCTTCTTTTTCTTTTCTTTCTCTGTGGAGAGATCCACATCAAATGTTATGGCAATTAAGAATATTCTTTATGCCTTTCATATCCTTACGGGTTTGAAAATTATTTTTTCAAAAAGTAAGATTTTCTCAATAGGTAAGGGGCTGGAAATTATTCATCAAGGCTCCAGTATTATAACGACTCGTGTATTTTCTTTTATTTTTAATATTTTAAAGGTGTTATAATTGAATAGATAATTAAATAAAATACATGCATTGGTTTTGGCAGGAGTGTGTTAATGTTATTTATGTGTCTGTGATTTATTGGTATATTGGTTGGAATTTTTGTGATTATTATTGAGTTATATGGTTTTGTTACGTTTTTAAAAGTGATTTTACTACAGTTTTAGTTCCATAAATATCTGGATTGTCTCTAAAATTACTTTTACAATTTTATAATTTCAATAATTATTTTTAGGACTTTATAAAATTGAGAAATTAATATTTCACTAATTATTTATCTTTAAATGATTTTCTGGTTGTGTTTATTTGTAACATCCATATTTAATTCCAGAATTCTTCAAAAATCATAAAATTCATATTTTACTAAGTTTATACTATTCTGAAAATTTTAAAATTATTTTGGAAATTTTGGGGATTAATTTCACCTGCGTGTTATTTCATTTCATTGTTAAAAAGCGGGTGTAAAGTGCACTTCAAAAATTGTTTTAAAATTTCAAAATTTATGTTTTTATAAATTCTGGGATATTTCTGACATTTTGAGACTAGTTTGGATTTATTTCGATATGTTTTTAATCAAACTTTATTTCGTTAAAATATAAATTGGGGATAAAAATCCGGTCCCCATGTATTCAGGGATACGTGTTAATAAATTAACACGTATCCGATTTTTGCAGGACACGTATGGCTGCCTTATTATTTCCCTTAAACATCAATTATTTTGTCTCTCATCTCTCGGCCTCTCTCGATTCTCTGGTTCTCTCTCTCGTTTCTCATTTCTTTCTCTACTATTATCTTTTCCTCCCCTTCGATTTCTTCCCTATTGCCTTGTTGTCCGTTCGCCGCCGTTGCTTCCGATTTTTCGGTGAGCCGCCGCTGCTTTTCCGGCTTAGCTGGTTCCTGTTCTTGCTAAAATATATATATGCATGATTGTATGAATATGTTTGTGTGTGCGTATTTGTATGTGTGTGTGAGTGAACAGCATGTGTGTGTGTGGCGTGTGTAGTGGCACATGCGGTGGCCGTGCAGTGTTGTGCGGCTGTGTGTTTTTGGTTTGGGCTTGGTTCTGTTGGGCTTTCTATTGCTGGGCTTTGCATTTGGGCCTTGTTATTAGGCCTCTACTGTTGGGCTAGTATATGCAGTTGGGCTTGGTTATTGTAAATTAATTTTTATATCCTTTTTCTGCAGGGAAAATAAATGAGTAATATTCGTGAAATAAAAACTTTCTTGCAGGGAAAATTATTTTTATCGGTGAAATTTTCACGTTGGAATTCGAGTAATCGAGTGCCCCGAGAATTTTTCCGCCATCCGCGATGAATTTTTACGAGCGGATGGTGGACGGTGATGAATTATTCTGAGACCTAAAGTTACAAATAAATAAAATAATTCGAATAACAAGTTTTGTATGTAAATAATTTTGGAATTGTGAAATGGTGTTGTGAATTGAGATTATGGATTGCTTTAATTGGTGTACATTGATTGTAATCGACGGGTTGGCTTATAAACAAAAGAGTCGCTGCCAAAATTTTCTAAAATTTATTTCAAAACGTACTTTATTTAAACGTGTTACCCCTAATTGTATACGAACTATGTAATTACGTGTTTATATGTATAATATCTATACGAGTCGGGTTATCAGATTGGGTTATTAGGGTTCGAGGATATCAAGTATGTCAGTATAACTGATTAGGGTATTTTGTATCTGTAGATCCCAGTCGAGTTTCACCAGGACCGAAGTCAGCGTAAAATCCACTTGGAGTTCCGAAAGCGTTGCAAGGCAAGTACCCCTGACCATTCTTTTATGGTTCAGTACGTATGAATAGCTAATGTTTTAATCTCATAATGGAACAAAAAAGTTTTAAGTTACGTATCCCCTGTAGTTATAAATCACTGTTTTTAACCTGTTTTGGGGAAAAGTAACTTCGAAAGGTACATATCTCGAATGAAATGATTTGCGAACTAGATTTTATATGTGTGCTGTTAAAAATGAATGATTTTGGAAATGAGAATGGTACAAGTGTTTTGAAAACTGGATAAAACAATCAGATATAGGATACGTTGGGGCGAGGGGACCTATTAAGGTGGCGTAAGAGGGTAATTCAGTTGCACGCATTATATAACTGATTAGTCCATCAGGTCAGAGACCTAGCTAGTCTCTGAGTTCCGGAACAGGTAAATGGGATGGTAGTTAGAGTTGTCTGGTGTTGATAGCCTGATTAGCTGTCATCACATATCCGTTACGTATCTGATTTGGCTTTGTAATTCCCGTAAGGGTATAAGTATTCGATACAGTGGTTTTATCAATGTGAATAGCATGCTAAAATTAGACTCTGGTATTTACACAACACGCTACTATGTTTGTTTTATTAAAAGCATGATAGTCAGTGATATCCAGTTATCTCTGCTTTTCATTATATAACGTTGTTCACATGATTACAGCTCTGTTCCTACCATTATTTACATTACTTCTTTTATCTTGTTATTCATATGTTGGTACTGCTGAGCGATTATGCTCATCCTAGAAGACCAATCAGACTTTGGTAGAACCGTGTTTCCTGACCCCGGGGTTGAGGCCGTCATAGTTGATATCAGAGCTACAGGTTCAAGTCCTTGATTCAGGTTAGGGATTGTGTAGAATAGGTGTAGAATTGTGTCTTATGGTGAGTCAGCAACTCATATAGAGGAGCAAACCCTAGAGTCAGTCGAGGGTTGCGGCGGCGTTACCATGGCATCTATTAACATTTTGATAGAACTTCCATGTCCTTGTTGTGTCTTTCCTGTATATTTATTTTGTTGGCAGTGGCCTTTTATGATCTCTAGTTCTCCATCCCGGGAGAACTCATCAGATTCGGATAGCTCTGCCTCCGAGAGGGCTATGGATGTTGTAGCTGAGGAGACTCCTATGCCTCCCCCACCAATTCCTTTATTTGTACCGAGGGATATCCCTGGACCTAGTGCCCGTCCTTGCTGGGTATGTAGGTCTATGTCTGCTATTAAGGATTTTCCTCCCGGCTATGGTCCTAGCTCTTCCTCTTCGAGACCTCCAGTTCCTCCTGCGGCCCCTAGTGGTACCTCTTCTCCGATCCTCTATCCAGTTCACCAAGCGGTGAATAGATCTTTTATCAGAGAGCAGAGTCCGGGGATGGCTGCTCAACTTGACCAGATACCAGTTGCACCTTTCCAGGGCATCCCTGCCCCTTCCCCTGAGGTGCAGGTCCGTGTGCGATCTTTGACTCAGATGGCTGTTAAGAGAGCTAGATCCATTGACCGTTTCATTAGCTCAGAGTTCAGAACTGTCCAGTACAAGGATTTAGTGAACTGGTCAGTGTTTGAGCTAGGTTCTATCGGTGGCAGTGGCAGTGGTTAGTTTAGGGTTGTAGCAGAGAGATACAGAGATCAGAGTTGGCTTCTAGGAGTTCTGTAGTTGTTTTCTTTGTATATATATATTATGTTGTGATAGTTTTTAGTAGGCGGAGGCTGCTATGACAGCCAGTTTTGATGTGTATTTGGATGGTTTCTTTTCAGTTGGATTTCAGTTGTACCAGTTGGATTTCTGTTGGTTATTGTATCATAACTGCTTTATTTTGTTGTTTAGTTTTTATATATACTTGTGCGTTGTTATTATTGTTGTTACTATTATTGTTGTCTCTGTTACTGGTATTTCTAGATTATGATCATTCACTCAGGATGGATCCAATTAAACTTAGGATGAGGATATTGTCTTAGTGGAAACACTCTTCTGATGCATATGTATAAACCGCTTGGAGCAATCCATTTTCTTATATATGATTGTTATGTTTCAGGAGAATGCCACTAAAGAAGAATTCTCAACCCAATAACGGATATGCTGGGGATCCCTCCATGAGTGAATTGATGGATTTGTTGTGTCAGCAGTCTACTCAGCTGGCCCAACAGCAACAACAACAGCAATTCCAGCAGCAACAACAATAATAATTACAGCAACAACAACAACAACAACAACAACAATAGCAGCTCATACAACAACAACAGCAAATCCAACAGCAGCAACTGCAAATCCAGCAATAGCATGAGATGAGGGGGACAAACCAGGTTGTTAGTTTTAAGTCTTTCCAGGCAGTGAAACCCCCAGAGTTTAAAGGTGAAGTGGATCTTGTTACTTCCAGGATATGGTTGAAGGAAATGGAGAAGGCAATTGCACTCACCAATGTGAGTGAGGATTTAAAGACATATATGCTAGTTATTTTCTGAAGAATGATTCGAACTATTGGTGGGAGTCTACGCTAGCACTAGAAGGAGAAGGTCCTGTCCCATGGGCCAGATTTACAAAGCTATTCTTGGAGAAATACTTTTTGGACTGTCTCCAGAATCAGATGGAGATGGAGTTTTTAGAGTTGAAGCAAGGACACAGGAGTGTTACGGAGTATGAAGCAAAGTTTACGGAGTTGGCCCGTATAGCACCAGAATATGTGAGTTCAGAAGCTCAGCGAGTGAAGCAGTTTCAACAAGGGTTGACGCCAGAAATAAGGAGTGGAGTTGTAGCTTTAAAACTCAAGACATATATTTCGGTAGTTCAGGCTGCCTTAGTGATAGAAAGTGACCAGAGATTAGCTGCAAAGGAGCAGGGTGAGAAGAAAAGGAAGTTTGAAAGTGGACCTGCTAGGACAGAATCAGGTGGAGCAAGTCAGAAGTTCCAGCGTTGGTTTGGAAAGAATAAGAATAAGATGTTTAGGAGACATAATTTCCCCTAGGTTAGGCCCAGTACTACTTCAGTTAGTTCTACCCCGAGAAGGTTTAGCAAGCCATTGATCGACTATAAGACATGCGGAAAGAAGCACAGTGGGCAATGTCGAGAGAATATCAACTGTTTTAAGTGTGGCCAGAAGGGTCATTATTCCACGGAGTGCAAGTCTGAGACCCAAGGAGTAACTTATTTTAGTTGCGGCAAAGTGGGGCATATTGCTAGGAATTATAAATCAGTGACCCAAGGTAGTGTTGGAAGGAGTGTGTCCCACCAGAAACAAGTACTGCTAGAGCTAGAACATTTAAGATGACCAAGAAATCTCCAGCTCAGAATTCCGATGTAGTTACAGGTACGCTTTCTCTTAATTCCGTACCTGTTAACGTTTTATTTGATTCGGAAGCATCCAAATCTTTTATATCTATGAACTGTGTGAATAAATTGCAATTGATGTTGGAAGACTTAGATGAACCTTTGACCATAGAGGTGGCTAATAAGGATAAAGTGCCCATAAGTCAATTCTATCCTTAGTGCTCCATAGAGCTTTCAGGATATACTTTCCCTACCAACCTATTACCCTTTGAGTTAGGAGACATTGATATTATCCTAGGTATGGATTGGTTGTCTCTGTATAAGGAAAATATTGACTGTAAGAAAAGGAGAGTTGTTATGTATACCCCAGATATTAAAAGGATCATTTATCAAGGACAGAGGCAGAATAAGAAGTTCCTCTCAGTATTATAAGCAAAGAAATTATTGTGGCAAGGGTGTAAAGCGTATTTGGCTCATGTTGTGGATACGAAGAAAGAGACCCCTACTTTGGATGAGATTCCCATAGTAAGAGAATTTCCCCATGTCTTTCCAAAAGAATTTCCAGGATTACCACCTGATCGAGAAATAGAGTTCTCCATTGATTTGATGCCCAGAGCTGAACCAGTTTCCAAAGCTCCATATAGAATGGCCCCAGTGGAAATGAAAGAATTGGCCAAACAACTTCAGGAACTATTGGATAAGGGAGTTATTCTACCCAGTGTTTCTGCGTGGGGTGATCCGGTGGTATTCGTAAAGAAGAAGGATGGAAGTATGAGGTTGTGCATTGACTATAGAGAGCTAAACAAGTTGACGATAAAGACTAAGTATCCTTTGCCACGCATCGATGATTTGTTTGATCATCTTAAGGGGCATTTTATTATTCAAAGATTGATTTAAGGTCCGGCTACCACCAACTGAAGATAAAGCCCGAAGATGTTCCCAATACTGCATTCAGAACAAGGTATAGCCATTATGAGTTCATAGTGATGTTGTTTGGATTGACAAATGTGCCAGTGGCTTTTATGGATTTAATGAATAGGGTGTAGAAGGAGTACTTGAATAAGTTTTTATTATATTTATTGATGACATCCTCATATATTCAAAGACTCCAGAAGATCACGTAACGCATCTACGGATTGCCCTTTAGAAGTTGAGAGAAAAGCAGTCGTATGCAAAGTTTTCCATGTGTGAGTTTTGATTGACAGAGGTACAGTTTCTTGGACATGTGGTGAGTAAGGAGGGTATCAAGGTAGACCCTGTAAAGATTGAAGCCGTATCCAAGTGGGAGCAACCAAAGACTCCGACGGAAATAAGAAGTTTTCTTGGATTAGCTAGATATTACCAAAGGTTTGTAAAGGATTTTTCAAAGATTGCATCCCCATTAACCAAGTTAACCAGGAAGAATGAGAAGTTCATTTGGACGGAAAAGTGTGAAGAAAGTTTCCAAGAATTGAAAAGGAGGTTAGTGATAGCTCCAGTACTAGTATTGCCAGATGAGACGGGAAACTTTGTGATTTATAGCGACGCTTCTTTGAAAGGTTTAGGATGTGTGCTGATGCAGCACGACAAAGTTATCGCCTATGCCTCCAGATAACTAAAGCCTCACGAGCAGAAGTATCTGGTCCATGATCTTGAGTTGGAAGCTATAGTGTTTGCACTGAAGTTGTGGCGTCATTACTTGTATGGAGAGAAGTGCAATATTTATACAGATCATAAGAGCCTGAAGTACATATTCACGCAGAAGGATTTGAAGATGAGACAGAGAAGGTGGTTGGAATTGATCAAGGACTACGATTGTTCAATTAACTATCACCTAGGTGAAGCCAATGTGGTGGCAGATGCCTTAAGCAGAAAAGAGAAGTTGAATATGGTTCAGATTGCGAACGAACTAGCACGAGACTTAGAAAAGATGAAGATTGAGGTGCAAGTACCAAGTGAAGGTCAGGAGCAACTATATGAAGTTACCTTTCAGCCAGCGTTGATGGAAAAGATCAAAAGGTGTCAAGAAGGAGTTATGGAACAGGAATTAGATACTTTAACAGGAGAAGAATTGTGCACCCAAAAGGATAGCCAAGGTTTGTTTAGATTTTCTTCGAGAATTTGGATTTCTTATGTGACGGAGCTGAAGAATGAAGTATTGCATGAAGCGCACAACTCAAGGTTTTCTATCCACCCCGGTAGCACTAAGATGTACCAAGACTTAAAAAAGCACTTTTGGTGACCAGGAATGAAGAAAGATATTACCAATTGGGTTAGTAAATGTCACGTATGTTAGAAGGTAAAAGTGGAACATCAATGACCAAGTGGATTGTTACAGCCCTTGGAGATTCCCCAGTGGAAGTGGGAAGAGATTGTAATGGATTTTGTAGTGGGATTGTCAAAGACGAGAGCAAATCACGACACCATTTGGGAAATCATTGATAGGTTGACCAAGTCAGCGCATTTTCTTCTAATTAATGAAAGGTAATCCTTGGAAAAGTTAGTTAAGTTGTATTTGGATGAAATAGTTATCAAGCATGGAGTTCATGTGTCTATAATGTCATACCGAGACCCGAGATTCAATTTCAGGTTTTGGACCAAATTCCAAGAATGTTTAGGAACTAAGTTGAATATGAGCACCGCCTATCATCCTCAGACAGACGGTCAAAGTGAGAGAACAATCCAGACCATAGAGGATATGTTGCGAGTTTGTGTTTTGGATTTTAAGGGAAATTGGGACGAACACTTACCTTTGATCGAGTTCTCGTAAAATAATAGCTATCATGAAAGCATTGGAATGCCGCCTTATAAAGCTTTATATGAACATAAGTGAAGATCATCATTGTATTGGGATGAAGTAGGAGAGAAGAAAGTGTTAGGCCCCGAGTTGGTTCAGCAAAATAGAGATGCGGTAGCATTGATTCGGAAAAGGTTAGAAGCAGCCCAGGATAGGCAGAGAAAGAATGTGGATTTCCATAGGAAGGATATGAACTTCGTGATAGGAGCACTGGTGTTACTAAAGGTATCATCTTGGAAAGGGTTAGTGCGATTTGGTTAAAAAGGTAAACTTAGCCCCAGATTTATAATATCATTTGAAGTGTTGAAGAAAGTAGGGAAGGTTCCCTACGAGATAGCATTACCGCCGCAGTGGCAGCACATTTACAATGTGTTCCACGTATCCATGTTGAAGCCCTATGTCCCTAATTCGAATCAAGTCATAGAATATGAACCAATTGAGCTTCAGCCATATTTTTCCTACGTGGAACAACCAATCCAAATCTTAGACCGTAAAGAGCGAGTCCTTAGAAATAAGTCGATCCCCATAGTGAAAGTTTTGTGGAGAAATCCTCGAGTAGAAGAGTCTACTTGGGAGTTAGAGTCAGACATGCTTGATAAATATCCTCATTTGTTTAGCTAAGTCAGATTATGGGGACAAAATCTTTTTAAGGGGAAAAGGATATAACGACTCGTGTATTTTCTTTTATTTTTAATATTTTAAAGGTCTAATAATTGAATAAATAATTAAATAAAATATGTGCATTGGTTTTGGTAGTAGTGTGTTGATGTTATTTATGTGTTTGTGATTTATTTGTATATAGGTTGGAATTTTTGTGATTATTATTGAGTTATATGGTTTTGTTACGTTTTTAAAAATGATTTTACTACAGTTTTAATTCCATATATATATGGATTGTCTCTAAAATTGGTTTTATAATTTTATAATTTCAATAATTATTTTTAGGATTTTATAAAATTGAGAAATCAATATTTCACTAATTATTTATCTTTAAATGATTTTCTGGTTGTGTTTATTTGTAAAATCCATATTTAATTCCAGAATTCTTCAAAAATCACGAAATTCATATTTTACTAAGTTTATACTATTCTGAGAATTTTAAAATTATTTTAGAAATTTTCGTGATTAATTTCACATGCGTGTTATTTCGTTTTATTGTTAAAAAACGGGTGTAAAATGCACTTCAAAAATTATTTTTAAATTTCGAAATTTACGTATTTATAAATTCTGGGATATTTTTGACATTTTGAGACTAGTTTGGATTTATTTCGATATATTTTTAATCACACTTTGTTTCGTTAAAATATAAATTCGGGATAAAAATCCGGTCCTCAGTTATTCAAGGATACGTGTTAATAAATTAACACGTATCCGATTTTTGCAGGACACGTATGGCTGCCTTATTATTTCCCTTAAACATCAATTCTTTTGTCTCTCATCTCTCGGCCTCTCTCGATTCTCTGGTTCTCTCTCTTTGTTCTTGTTTCTTTCTCTACTATTCTCTTTTCTTCCCCTTCGATTTCTTCCATGTTGCCTTGTTGTCTGTTCGCCGCCGTTGCTTCCGATTTTTCGGTGAGCCGCCGCTGCTTTTCGGGCTTGGCTGGTTCCTATTCTTACTAAAATATATATATGCATGATTGTATGTATATTTTTGTGTGTGTCTATTTGTATGTGTGTGTGTGTGACTGAACAACATGTGCGTGTGTGTCTGTGGCACGTGCGGTGGCGCGTGCGGTGGCTGTGCAGTGTTGTACGGCTGTATGTTTTTGGTTTGGGCTTGGTTCTGTTGGGCTTTCTGTTACTGGGCTTTGCAGTTGGGCCTTGTTATTGGGCCTCTACTGTTGGGCCAGTTTATGCAGTTGGGCTTGGTTATTGTAAATTAATTTTTATATCCTTTTTCTGCAGGGAAAATAAATGAGTAATATTCGTAAAATAAAAACTTCCATGCGAGGAAAATTATTTTTATTGGTAAAATTTTCGTGTTGGAATTTGAGTAATCGAGTGCCCCGAGATTTTTGCCGCCGTCCACGATGAATTTTTACGAGCGGACGGTGGACGGTGATGAATTATTCTAAGTCCTAAAGTTACAAATAAATAAAATAATCCGAATAACCAGTTTTGTATGTAAATAATTTTGGAATTATGAAATGGTGTTGTGAATTGAGATTATGGATTGATGTGATTGTTGTGGACATTGACGTCGATTGTAATCGACGGGTAGGCTTATAAACAAAAAAGTTGCTGCCAAAAGTTTCTAAAATTTATTTTAAAACGTACTTTATTTAAGCGTGTTACCCCTAATTGTATACGAACTATATGATTACGTGTTTATATGTATAATATCTATACGAGTCGGGTTATGGGATTGGGTTATTAGGGTTCGAGTATATCAATCATGTCGGTATAACTGATTAGGGTATTTTGTATCTGTAGATCCCAGTAGAGTTTCGCCAGGACCGAAGTCAGCGTAAAAGCTACTTAGAGTTCCGAAAGCATTGCAAGGCAAGTACCCCTGACCATTCTTTTATGGTTCAGTACGTATGAATAGCTAATGTTTTAATCTCGTAATGGAACAGAAACGTTTTAAGTTACGTATCCCATGTAGTTACAAATCACTGTTTTTAACCTGTTTTGGGAAAAAGTAACTTCGAAAGGTACCTATCTCGAATGAAATGATTTGCGAACTAGATTTTATATGTGTGCTGTTAAAAATGAATGATTTTGGAAATGAAATAGGTACAAGTGTTTTGAAAACCGGATAAAACGATCAGATATGGGATACATTGGGGCCAGGGGGCCTATTGAGGTGGCGTAAGAGGCTAATTTGGTTGCGCGCATTATATAACCGATTAGTCCAGCAGGTCAGAGACCTAGCTAGTCTCTGAGTTCCGGAACAGGTAAATGGGATGGCAATTAGAGCCGTCTAGTATTGATAGCCTGATCAGCTATCTTCACATATCCGATACGTATCTGATTTGGCTTTGTGATTCCCGTAAGGGTATAAGTATTTGATACAGTGGTTTCATAAATGTGAATGGCATGCTAAAATTGGACTCTGGTACTTATACAGCACACTACTACGTTTGTTTTGTTAAAACCATGCTATTCAGTGATATTCAGTTATCTCCGTTTTTCATTATATAACGTTGTTCGCATGATTACAACTCTATTCCTATCATTGTTTACATTACTGCTTTTACCTTATTATTCATATGTTGGTACTGCTGAGCGATTATGCTCACCCTTGCAACCTGTTATATATATATATATATATATATATATATATATATATATATATATATATATATATATATATATATATATCGCAGATGCCTAGAAGACCAATCAGACCTTGGCAGAACCATGTTTCATCCACTTCAGGACCCGGCTCTTCAGAGGTAGTTAATATCAGACCACGTGCGGTCTGATGAGTTGCTGAATAAGTTAGTGTGTGTTAGACTTTTGAATATATGGTTTGTAATAGCGTTTAGCTCGGATCATACTTGAACCTGGATCAGATCTTGGTTCGGGGTCGAGTTAGTTTATTTTAATAATAATCTTGTTGTTTTTATTTCCGGTAATTGTGTTTGGTAACGTCAACTCCTGACCACGGGGTGGAGGCCGTCACAAGTATTCATGGATATTCACTTGGAGAATGGCCAATGTCATATTTAGGAGTATCAGTAGGAATATCCTCCAGAAAGATGATTGTATGGGATCCATTGATTAACAAGGTAACAAATAAGTTGGTGAACTAGAAATGTGACAGCTTAAACATGGCAGGGTGATGTGTATTACTCAAATCGGTCATTGATAGTTTGCCTATTTACTGGTTTAATATTTTCAATATTCCTAGAGGAGTTTGTGATAAGCTGGAGAACATAAGGAAAAGTTTACTTTGGGGAGAATGTAATGAGAATGGTCAGAGTAGAAGGAAGATGCACATGCTAAACTGGAAGAAAATTTCAAACTCAAAGGAATATGGTGACTTAGGTTTAACTCCTCTGGTGGTCAAGAACAAAGCAATGCTAGGCAAGTGGTGGGCTAGATGGATAAGTGATATAGATGCTTCCTGGAATAATATGTGAGAGCAAAGTACATTTGTAGCTTGAGAACAGATTTAGGTGAAGCCTTGGGTAATAAGAAAACATCCGATATTTTAAGAAGTATAGTAAAAATTAATAGTGATGATGGTTTTGCATCAAAGTTAAATAGAGAAAATTTTAAGTGGATTCTTAGAGATGGCAATAAAGTGCTTTTTTGGGAAGATTCATGGAGCTTTGAGAATATAATTAGTTCAGTTTTTAGTAGGATGTATAATATTTCAAAACTTAAGAATGTTACTGTTAGGAAATTTTGTGATCTCTGGAGGGACTCGAGAACTGAAACCCAGATGATTTCGTTGAGAGAATTAAGTGCTTGGTGTTGGTGATTAATCTAAACTTGATATTCTATTTCCTTGTTTAGCATTACTTGATTCTGGCAATTGTTTCTGGCAATAGTGTACTCACTGTGGGTATTGGAATAAACTAAGAAAGTGGTTACCATGATATAAGGTGGTGATTATGCAATCCCTTTCTTTTAGGTCTATCTCCTTAGTTTTAGGTCCATCTTGTTTTATTCTATTTACTATAAGTATTGTTTCATGAGATCAATAAAAAAGCAAGATGTTCAACGCTTATTTTCTTTGTCTTGTTTTACATAGTTTGTGAGCATATACCGAAGTATATTCCTAAGTCACAATCGATGGAGTCAGGGAAAATCAGAGAGAGCGGGATCAGTTTGAGTTACCCCATGTTATCACGAGTGAACTACACAACATGGGCCATGAAGATGAAGATGTATATGCAGGCCCATGGAGTCTGGGATGCTGTGTCGCCGAAGGATCCGAAAGCGACATAGGTCGATGATAAGGTTGATAAGATGGCTTTGGCAGCCATATATCAGGGTATACCGGAGGATGTGCTTTTATCCCTTGCTGACAAGGAAAGTGCTAAGGAAGCCCGAGATGCGATAAAAGGGATGTGCCAGGGAGCCGGGCGCGTCAAAACGGCAAAAATCCAAACACTCAAGTCTGAATTCGAATCCATGGCCATGAAGGACACAGAATCAATTGACGATTTCAGTATGAAACTAACTGGATTAGTCACGAACATACGGGCACTAGGAGAGGAAGTGACAGAAAGTTATGTAGTAAAAAAACTTTTGCGTGCAGCACCAACGAAGTTCTTGCAAATTGTGTCTACCATAGAACAATTTGGTGATCTAAATACTATGACCCTGGAAGAAATTATAGGGTCTCTAAAGGCCCATGAGGAACGTTTGAAGGGGCAAACAGATACGGGTGGAAGCCAACTACTGTTGACCAGGGAAGAGTAGATGGAACGTGAAAAGGAAGAAATCAAAAATGAAGAGAAAAAACTTCTGCTTACACAAGATGAGTGGAACAGGAGAGCATACAAGGGAGGCAGTGACACTGGCATGCAGAAATCGAGAGGAAAGGAATACAATCGGTTTGCACGGGACAAAAGCAAGGTTCGTTGTTACAATTGTAATGCATACGGCCATTATGCCGTGGAATGCAAGAAACCTAGGAGAGACATAGAGATGAAAGAGGAAGCTAACATGGCTCAATTCCCTGATGATGAACCTGCATTACTCATGGTTGAGAACAAAGTAGCTGAGAGAGGTAATTTATTAAATCAATGAAAAGCATGTGAAACCAAACTTGAACCAAAATAATCAGGTGGAGTCGAACTTGTGGTATCTTGACAATGGAGCTAGTAGTCACATGACCAGGGAACCTGCTAAGTTTGCTAGCTTGGATCGAAGAGTGAGTGGCCAAGTCAAGTTTGGAGATGGGTCCATTGTTCAAATAGAAGGCAAAGGCACAATCAATCTGAGATGCAAAAACGGAGAAGTCAGGACATTAAATGAGGTATACTATATTCCCTCCCTGCGTAGTAATATTATTAGTCTTGGACAGCTAGCTGAAGAGGGATGTAATGTAATGATCAAAGGAGAATATTTATGGGTTCATGATAGACAGAACAACTTATTGATGAAAGTAAAACGCTCCATCAATAGACTATATAAGATCATAATACACAGTTGTGAGTCAAGGTGTCTGATGGCACGAAGTGAAAATGTGAACTGGTTGTGGCACTCCCGGCTAGGCCACGCCAACTTTAAAGCCTTCAAGATGATGTCCACAACCAACATGGTGCGAGGAATGCCTGTTATTAGCCAACCAGATGAAGTATGTACAGGGTGTCTAATGGGAAAGCAGACCAGGAAATCATTCCCATCTCAATCAAAATTCTCTGCTACAACACCACTTGAATTGGTGCACGGTGATCTCTGCGGTCCTATTACACCATGTACTTCTGGAGGTAATAAGTATATTTTTGTACTGATTGATGATTTTAGCATAATTATGTGGACTTATCTGCTAAAGAACAAAAGTGATACACTTGATGCCTTTAAAAAATTTCGTGTGCTGGTAGAAAATAACCCAAAGAGAAAGATAAGAACTTTCAGGTCTGACAACGGAGGAGAATTCACTTCGAAAGAATTCTTGAGGTATTGTGAGGAATTTGGAATTAATCGTCACTTCTCTGCACCCTATTGTCCGCAACAAAATGGAATAGTTGAACGCCCTAACAGAACCTTGATTGAAATGACTCGAAGCTTGTTAAAGGAGATGAATATGCCAAATTATCTATGGGGGAGGCTGTACGCCACGCCACCTACTGAAATGAATATGTCCTAAGTCCAATCATGTATTAGGATTTAGGAATAACTTCCTGTGTAATCTGTTTTGATTTCATTGATATTAATAAAAGACTTGTTTTGTTTTTATTACGGGCTTTATCTATTTAAGTGTTTAAATAAGATATACCATAGTTTAGAGTAAAGCTTTTTATGGATTATGATGAGATCATAATAGTGAGACCTAAAAGATGATAACTCTAAACTTAAATAGTTCCTGATCGTAGGATTACTAACTGGTAATTAATAATCCGCAAAGATCGGTACATACTATGCTTGCTTCATTATGAAGGATGTCTGTTCTCATAGACATTTGTGTGGTGACACTATAGCTAGTATGTAGGTGCTTATTATAGAATAAGTTCACTGAACATGACTCGCACAGCTGAACAACTGATGGAGTTCACTCACGTGTCAGCGGTTGTTCACATAGTGATAGTTGTACAAGTATCCTTAGACTTGAGGTCATCATAGTCATCTTGTGTACACTGAACTATGCTTTGGTTTAGTTCTTAGTCTCCAGGGACAATTATTAGGGCTCTAATGGGTATAGGAATTTGTACACGAAGATAGTGTATGATCAATAAAGGATCTACCCCTTCCAGTGAAGGAAGCGAATGTTCAAGGCTGATCCACTTATGCTAGTTCAGGAATCTTTGGCCAGAGTGAATGAAATCGGAAAGGAGTTTCTAATTTGCATAGAACTACGCATAGTAAATGGTAAGCAAGTGATTGAATTAGATAGACTTGACACGAGATCCATGTCTTGTATTTAATCAGGACATTGTAGGGTAGAAGGAGTTTATTGTATGGTAACTATTCACTGAATAGGTTCTTGGTATTCTAAGCAGTGAATTCATATTATCCGGATAGTCGCGATATGCTGAGAAGTATCCCGCACGATGTAGAATAAATGTGATTAATTAATTAATCATATTTAATAAATTAGAGAATTTATATAAATAATGATAAAATAGTTTTATTATTATTTATTTCTACTAGCGGCTTAATATTGAACCTACAGGGTCACACCATAAAAAGGAAATGATTTAATGGTGGAGGAATTAATTAATAACGGCTAATAATTATTTATTTGTGAAATAAATAATTAATTGGAAAATTTAATAATTGATTAAATGAGATTTAATTAATTATAAATTAATTAAGAAAAGTTCTTAATATTATTAATTAAAGGATTTAATTTTTGGAAATTAAATTAAGAGAGAGAATTATTTCTAAAGTGTTTAGAAAAAGGATTAATAATTAAAAGGTGTTTTAATTATTAATGAGAATAATAAATGGGATAATAATAATGATATTTATGGGAAAATTTCAGCCGAAAATTTTGCCTATAAATACACTATTATAAACCCTATTTTTATTCCAACCCAAGAACCCAAAAACCCAAAAGTTTTAGAAAACCAAATTCTCTCCACCTCCTCCTCCTCCTTAACGTCATTTTCTTGGTGGATACCGGTGGGGTGCTTCACGTTTGAGGAGCAGCTGCTAAGGATCTCCGATCGTTGCTCTTGGATCGCATATTAAAGGTTAGTAATCGATCCCTATGTTTTTACCACGATTTATATGCTTTTATTTGGATTTTATGTGTGTAAAAGTGTTTTACCATGCCTCCGCTGCGATTAAAATCCATCACTGGTATCAGAGCTTAGGTTGTATGCATATAGATTTGTGGTAAAAATTTCAGAATTTTATGTGCTTGTATGAATTAACTATGATTTTTACAAGTTATATCATGGATTAATTTTGTTTGATGAGAAATCGTTTCTCAGAATAATTTTGAATGTTGATCTGGGTTCTAAAAGTGTTGTAGATCGTCTGGGTATTTTTCTTATATTTTTATGATGTATAGATTTTTTATTATAAATTTTTGAAGTTGTTTCAATTAAAATTCGTAATTAAATAAGTAAATATATGTATATAAAGTATATATATATATGTTTATATTTGTACTGCTGTTATCTGCTTGTCTGCACATTCTGTTGATTGCACGGAGATGAAGACAGAGAAGGACGGCGGCACGCTGTTCGAGAGAGGCTGTCAGGCGGCTGTTATGACAGCGCGTGCAGCACACGCAGAAAGGGGGTGTCGCGCATTCCGGGAATGCGTTATACCATGTGGCGCATTCACGGAATGCGTTACACCTTTTAATTGGTTAAAAGGGTTGTAACGCATCACCAGAATGCGTTACAGGGCTTGTACGCGTTCCTGTAATGTGTTACAGCCCGACTGTTCACATTAAATTTGATTTTCTGGGATTTTCGTAACTCCGTTTTGGGCGTGCAATATATCGTTGGATTCGTTTTTCCGAGACGGATCTAATGGTGTGATCAAATTTTATTTTATATAAAAGTTTTGAACTGTTTATATTTCCATGAAGTGTTTTAAAGCTGTTTTTGACTATTTTAATTGCTTTTAAATGCTTCATGTGATACATAGAGATGTATAATGCTTAGACCAATTTGCTAGATGATGTAACATGCCTACCTTGATGTTTATTCATGTTGATATATGCTTAGTTTATCATGCGATGATAGATTTAGGTGAACTTAAATGAACATAAGGCGTTTGTTAGACAACCTAGTATAGTGAAATTGTTTCATAACCTTAATAACAATATTATGAATACAATCATGAGATTCTTGTGTTTGTGAAACACGTAATTGAATATGAATTTTCAATATGAGAGAAAGGATGATTCTGTCAACAACAGATTTCTATCTGTAAGAAAGGGTTATTAAGTGACGCCTCTTGACAATGCTCCACCCGATCTGGGAATCATCTGATTATCGATTATTGATTTGAAATATTTAATTCAAAAGTAAGAATATCTTTATAATATGATTATGATTGTAACATAATATAATCCCTCTAAAATTAAATAATATCAAGTAGTAATTGGCCAATGACACAACGGCCTTGTGTCGGTCATAGCCTTCCAACATGATAGAAAGTAGTTCTTATTTTTGAATCATTGTCGGTTCGTGCTACAGCCGAGGGCTTTGATTTCGAAATAAGAAATACTTGTCTATTACATAGAGATGTGTACATTGAATAAGAATCTAAAGGTCGGTACGTGCCACAGCCGTGGGCCTTTTGGGGACTGATTCAATTGTACGGAATGTTGGGTTAGACTTGACTTAGAATATTGAGTTTGTCATGCCACAGCCATGACTCAATTATTCAAGAGGCTAAAGTTTGATTAGGGAATAACATTAGATGTAATTGACAAGAGTTGTCTGCCTATTGAACATTACATGGCGGTTCGTGCTACAGCCGGGGTTGTGTAATGGAATGTAGGATCCCTATTCCCACTAGCATTATGAATGCTTAATTTTTCACGTAGGGGATTGAATAAATTAGATAAACTAGTGGGAGCCACTTATGAATAAAGACCCGATTCATATAGTGTTTTAAAATGAAATCGAATATTTGCTAAGTGTTGTTATGTGTTTATCATTTACAGATTTACTTTGTACGTCACGTCTTCTGCACTATCACTCAGGAGCATACTAGATGCTCACAAATTGACTGGTCCTAATTATGCTGACTGGCTTCGAAACTTGAGAATTGTTCTCAGGATTGAGAAGCTGGAATACGTGATTGACTCACCTAAGCCTACTGAACCTGCTAGTGATGCACATAATGATGAACATGTTGTGTATCGTAGGTGGATAGATGATACAAATGTTGCTCAATGCATCATGCTAGCTTCCATGAACATTGAGCTACAGAAGCAACATGAGCATATGGATGCTCACACTATCCTCATACATCTACAAGAGTTGTATGATGTGGCAGGGAGGACAGCTCGATATGAGATATCGAAGGAGTTGTTCGGTTGTAGGATGTCCGAGGGATCATCTGTGAATGACCATGTACTTAAGATGATCAATTTGATTGAACGTCTTGGACAACTTGGTTTTTCCACGGATGGGGAGCTGAGCCAAGACTTGGTCTTGCAATCGCTTCCGAGTTCGTTCTCGCAGTTTGTTGTGAACTTTCACATGAATAAGTTGGATGTCAGCCTGCCTGAACTCCACAACATGTTGAAGACTGCGGAATCGAATTCCCCCCTAAGAAGAGTTCTGTTCTTCTAATTGGTGAAGGTTCCAATCCTAAGAAAAGGAAGAGGAACTCTTCCAAGAAGAAGAAAGTAGGTGAAGAAAATCCGATTCCACCAAAAGCTGAAGACCCCAAGAGCAAAATTGTTTGCTTTCACTGTAACAAGGTGGGGCACTGGAAGAGGAACTGCAAGGTTTACCTTGCAGAATTGAAGAAGAAGAAGGGTAGTGAGACTCCCACTTCTGATTCAGGTATGTTCATGATAGAAGTGAATATGTCATTAAATCAAATTTCTACTTGGGTATTAGATACCACTTGTGGTTCTCATATCTGCAATTTGTTGCAGGGACCAAGGAGAAGTAGGACTCTTAAGGAAGAGGAGGTGATTCTACTGATGGGAAATGGAGCAAGAGTTGCTGCTGAAGATGTAGAATCATTTCATTTACATATGCCTATGGGCAAGACTATTGTTTTAAATAATTGTTATTTTGTTCCCTGGATTGTGAGGAATATTATTCCCATGTTAGACTTGGATGGATTTTCATTTATTATTGAGAATAATGAATGTTCTATTCTTAAAGATAATATTCTTAATGGACGTGGTGCTTTAAATAATGGTCTGTATATATGTGACATAATTTACTTCAGATTGAACAAACTAATAAAAGAAAAGGGATGATGAAAATCTCACTTCATAGTGGCACTGCAGTCTCCATTTAGTAGACATGGAGAGAGGACTGCAAATTTGCTAGGAATGGTACACACAGATGTATGTGGACCAATGTCTAAGCAAGCCATGGCTGGATTTTCATACTTCATTACATTCATAGATGATAGATCTAGATTCGGATATGTGTTTGATGAAACACAAGTCCGAAGCCTTTGAAAAGTTCAAAGAGTATAAGTATGAAGTGGAGAAACAACCAAACATAGTATTATAACTCTTCGATCAGATCGAGGTGGTGAATACTTTAAAGGAGTGTTTCTAGATTATCTCAAAGTAAATGGTATAGTCTCCCAGTGGACTCCTCCAGATTGGTATCTGAAAGGAGAAATCGAACTTTGTTAGACATAGTTCGGTCCATGATGAGCTATGAGAATCTTCCAGTATTCCTATGGGGTTATGCATTGGAAATCTCAGCATACTTACTGAATAAGGTGCCTTCCAAATCTGTTCCTCAAACTCCGTATGAGATATGGAAAGAAAGGAAACCGAGTCTTAAACACGTTAAGATTTGTGGATGTCCAGCTTATGTCAAGTAAGTTGACCCAGATAAGCTGGAATATCGATCCGTAAAATGTAGTTTTGTGGGATATTCTAAAGAGACTTTAGGGTATTACTTTTACATCGATCATCGGGTGTTTGTCTCCAGATATGCTACCTTCTTGGAAAAGGAGTTTATCCTTGAACGAAACAGTGGGAGCAAAATTGAACTTGATGAAGTTCAAGAAGCACAAACTACTACGGATCAAGTGGAAACACCTGTTCTGACTGAACAACCTTTTGTGGAACAGCCCATTCATAGGTCAGGGAGAGTGTCTCGCCAACCTGAGAGGTAATATGGCCTTGTCATTGAGAATGACAATGAGTTGTCGATCATTGATGATGACGACCCTGTGACCTATAATGAGGCTATGAGTAGTGTTGACTCAGAGAAATGGCATAGTGCCATGAAATCCAGAATGGAATCTATGTATACGGTATACAAAAGATAGATTATAGCAGATGGCCAGGTGGAGACCTATAAGGCCAGGCTTGTGGCAAAAGGATTCAAACAAAGGCAATGGATTGACTTTGATGAAACCTTTTTACCTGTAGCCCTGTTAAAATCAGTTCGGATTTTGCTTGCGATTGCTACTTACTACGACTATGAGATCTGGCAATTAGCCAGATGGTTTTCTTTTCAAGAGAAATGAAAACCTAGTATGTAAGCTGCTGCGAACCATATGTGGTTTAAAGCAAGCTTCTCGAAAGATGGAACATTCGTTTTGATGAGATAATCAAAGAGTTTGATTTTATCAAAAACGTAGATGAACCATGCGTCTACAAAAGGGTTAGTAGGAGCACGATAACATTTCTTGTGTTGTATTGAAATAGAGTTGACACACATAACAACATAGCAGACCCACTCACAAAGCTACTTTATGAAAGTCACTTTGATCGTCATAAAGACTAGATGGGTATTAGATACCAGAGTGATTGGCTTTAGTACAAGTGGGAGATTGAAAGGAATATGTCCTAAGTCCAATCATGTATTAGGATTTAGGAATAACTTCCTGTGTAATCTGTTTTGATTTCATTGATATTAATAAAAGACTTGTTTTGTTTTTATTGCGGGCTTTATCTATTTAAGTGTTTAAATAAGATATACCATAGTTTAGAGTAAAGCTTTTTATGGATTATGATGAGATCATAATAGTGAGACCTAAAAGATGATAACTCTAAACTTAAGTAGTTCATGATCGTAGGATTACTAACTGGTAATTAATAATCCGCAAAGATCGGTACATACTATGCTTGCTTCATTATGAAGGATATCTGTTCTCATAGATATTTGTGTGGTGACACTATAGCTGGTATGTAGGTGTTTATTATAGAATAAGTTCACTGAACATGACTCGCACAGCTGAACAACTGATGGAGTTCACTCACGTGTCAGCAGTTGTTCACATAGTGATAGTTGTACAAGTATCCTTAGACTTGAGGTCATCATAGTCATCTTGTGTACACTGAACTATGCTTTGGTTTAGTTCTTAGTCTCCAGGGACAATTATTAGGGCTCTACTGGGTATAGGAATTTGTACATGAAGATAGTGTATGATCAATAAAGGATCTACCCCTTCCAGTGAAGGAAGCGAATGTTCAAGGCTGATCCACTTATACTAGTTCAGGAATCTCTGGCCAGAGTGAATGAAATTGGAAAGGAGTTTCTAATTTGCATAGAACTACGCATAATAAATGGTAAGCAAGTGATTAAATTAGATAGGCTTGACACGAGATCCATGTCTTGTATTTAGTCGGGACATTGTAGGGTAGAAGGAGTTTATTGTACGGTAACTATTCACTGAATAGGTTCTTGGTATTCTAAGCAGTGAATTCATATTATCCGGATAGTCGCGATATGCTGAGAAGTATCCCTCACGATGTAGAATAAATGTGATTAATTAATTAATCATATTTAATAAATTAGAGAATTTATATAAATAATGATAAAATAGTTTTATTATTATTTATTTCTACTACCGGCTTAATATTGAACCTACAGGGTCACACCATAAAAGAGAATGATTTAATGGTAGAGGAATTAATTAATAATGGCTAATAATTATTTATTTGTGAAATAAATAATTAATTGGCAAATTTAATAATTGATTAAATGAGATTTAATTGATTATAAATTAATTAAGAAAAGTTCTTAATATTATTAATTAAAGAGAGAGAGAATTATTTCTAAAGTGTTTAGAAAAAGGATTAATAATTAAAAGATGTTTTAATTATTAATGAGAATAATAAATGGGATAATAATAATAATATTTATGGGAAAATTTCAGCTGAAAATTCCCTATTTTTATTCCAACCCAAGAACCCAAAAACCCAAAACTTTTAGAAAACCAAATTCTCTCCACCTCCTCTTCCTTAACGTCGTTTTCTTGGTGGATATCGGTGGAGTTCATGTTTGAGGAGCAGCTGCTAAGGATCTCCGATCGTTGCTCTTGGATCGCATATTAAAGGTTAGTAATTGATCCCTATGTTTTTACCACGATTTATATGCTTTTATTTGGATTTTATGTGTGTAAAATTGTTTTACCATGCCTCTGCTGCGATTAAAATCCATCACCTACTTGCTGAACAGACTCCTAACTCGTGCTGTTGATGGTATAACCCCATATAAAGCTTGGTCAGAAGAAAAACCTTGTGTGGACCATATCCGTGTTTTTGGTTGCACAGCGTATATGAAAGAACCAAATGTGAAGCTAAAAAAACTTGACAATAGGAGCAGAACTGTTGTGCATCTCGGAAAGGAGCCGGGAGTAAAGGTGTATAGATTGCTGGACCCAACAACGAAGAAAATTCATGTTAGTCGAGATATTGTGTTCGAAGAAGGGAAACCTTGGGACTGGAATGTTGCGGAAGAATCACACACCTTGCACCCCGGAAATTTCTCAGTATTTACAAAACACCCGGTGGGGGAAATTGATGAATCCAACGAAGACCTAGAAAATTCATTGAATACACATGGAGAAATTGGAGAAACTGATAGTGACTATGTAACCAGTCCATATACCTCGAGCTCAAGCCAAAGTGGTGAGACAACTCCAAGCAATGGTTCAGGATCAGAAACAGAAGAACAACCTGTGAAATATAGATCGCAGGGAGACATATATGATTTAACAGAGCCGATGGAACTGGAGGACGATGAACTCTACTTGATGGGTATAGATGAACCTAGAAATTACTCTCAGGCTATAGCAAATGATGAATGGAAGAAGGCCATGCAAGTGGAAATAGATGCTGTTGAAAGAAATGACACTTGGGTCTTAACAGAGTTGCCAAAGGGAAGGAAAACAATAGATCTAAAATGGATATACAAAGTAAAACGCGATGCAGGTGGAAATGTCACTAAGTACAAGGCTCGAATAGTGGCCAAGGGATACGTACAGAAACAAGGCATAGATTTTGATGAAGTATTCGCCCCAGTTACTCGAATCGAAACAATACGCCTTCTGTTAACACTTGCAGCAAAGGGTAAATGGGAGGTACACCATCTTGACGTCAAAACGGCTTTCCTAAATGGCGAACTTAAAGAAGAAGTGTTCGTTAATCAACCTGAAGGATTCGTGAAGCAAGGAAAGGAACGATATGTGTACAAACTGCTAAAAGCCTTGTACGGACTTCGACAGGCCCCACGGGCATGGTACTCGAAGTTGAACAAATGCTTGGTGAGTTTTGGATACACCAGGTGTGCCTATGAACAAGCTGTCTATTCAAAGCATACAGGAAGTGAAATTATGGTGATAGGAGTTTATGTTGATGATCTACTAGTGACAGGGACTAATGTTGATTCGATCAGGAAATTTAAAAAACAAATGGAAAGTAGATTCGATATGAGCGATCTGGGGAAACTCTCTTATTACCTGGGAATGGAGGTGAAGCAGGGTGATGGTTACATTCATCTAAAACAAGCGAGTTATGCTCTAAAACTCCTTAATAAGGCGGGAATGAAAGACTGCAATTCAACAAAGGTACCTATGCACCCAAGTGACGTGATTGGCAAGGATGAAACTGGAATCCCAGTTGATCCTACAAATTTCAAGAGTATGATAGGCGGGCTAAGGTATTTGGTGCACACCAGACCAGACTTAGCTTACTCAGTAGGAGTTGTTAGCCGTTTCATGGAAAGACCTACTGTGCAACATCAAAACGTAGTAAAACGTATACTTCTATATGTGAAGGGAACAATGGATCTTGGATTGGTTTACACGGCTGATGAAAACAACAATGTGATAATCGGGTACTCTGACAGTGACCTGGCTGGAAATGTGGAGGATAGGAAAAGCACGGGTGGTATGGTTTTTTATCTTAACAACAACTTAATCACTTGGAATTCTCAGAAGCAAAGATGTGTTGCACTCTCCTCTTGCGAGGCTGAGTTCATGGCTGCAACTGCAGCATCATGTCAAGCAATTTGGCTCAGGAAGTTACTATCTCAGATTACTGGATTCAAGATACCACCTGTGAAGCTGTGCATCGACAACAAATCAGCTATCTACTTGGCAAAGAACCCAGTTTTTCACGGTAGAAGTAAACACATAGATATTCGTATTCATTTTATCAGGGAATGTGTCGAGAATGGTGATATTGTTGTAGAACATGTGCGATCTGAGGAACAAAGAGCAGACTGCCTTACCAAGGCACTGAATGCAGTCAAGTTCGAGCAGATGAGGGAGTTACTTGGGGTGAAAAAATGTGGCTGAAAAAAAAATGTATGCGTATAAAAGTTTAGATTAAGGGGGAGTTTGTTGGTGATTAATCTAAACTTGATATTCTATTTCCTTGTTTAGCATTACTTGATTCTGGTAATTGTTTGTGGCAACGGTGTACTCACTGTGGGTATTGGAATAAACTAAGAAAGTGGTTATATCATGTGGTGATTATGCAATCCCTTTCTTTTAGGTCTATCTCCTTAGTTTTAGGTCCATCTTGTTTCATTCTATTTACTATAAGTATTGTTTCATGAGATCAATAAAAAAGCAAGCTGTTCAACGCTTATTTTCTTTGTCTTGTTTTACATAGTTTGTGAGTATATACCGATTGTGTCAATACTTGGGAGCTGGAAGAAGCAGTCAAGCTAAATGATGTGGTGGAAGGAATCACGTTAAAATACGGTGAGGATCAACTAATTTGGTTACCGTCTGCAAGAACATGTAGTACGGGGGATGGAAGAAAGGTATTATGTTCTCGAATTCAGTCAAGTAATGTTCATTGGAAATGTATTTGGAAACTTAAAACACCTCCAAAAGTTCAGCTTTTTGTCTGGAAATTGGAGCATAGAATTATTCCTACAAAAGTACTGCTTATGAAGAGGACAGGGTGTGCAATGGCTAATATGAATTGTTCAGTATGTGACTTGACAATAGAAATTCAAGATCATACTGGGATTTCATATTTGCTAAGGAAGTCTGGTTGAAATTGTGCAATTGGTGGGGGTTTTCGGCAGAATTTAAAATGCAAACTCAAATGAACATTTGGAAATGGATGGAATGGAGTTACGATCAGGCAGTAAAAGTTTGTTGGGGCATTGCATTGGCTGCCACCTTGTGGTCTCTAAGGCTTAGAAGGAATGAAGCAGTTTTTGAGAGCAAGTTTTACAATAGTGACGTAGTCTTCATTTTGGCCAAAATCAGAATTTGGCAATGGTGTCTAGCAAACAAATTGATTCAGACACATTTAAAATCAATTTGGGATGTCAATCCTGTTGGTGTAGTAATGAGCAGTAAAAAACAAGAAAATTCATATTTTCTTGAACAAGAGGTAGATGGCTTGGGTTTTTTGGATGGTGCTTTTAAAGTCAGTAGTAAAGGTGAGTTTGGGACTGGTACAGGGGGGTATATTAAAGATAAAGAAAGTAGAAATGTCTTTGTTTTTTCTGGACCTGCAAAGGCTACTAGTCCTTTTTATGCGGAGCTACTAGCAGTTTCTTTTCTATTGCAAGAAATTGATAGAAGTAAATGGATTAAATCATTATGTTACAGCTATTTATTTTATTTTTTGCGCTTGATTAACTTTTAACATAAAACACATTGATTTTATCAACTCTTCTCATCATTAATTGGCTTATAAATGACATGCCTAAATAAAAGAAATGTGATATGTTTTTTTTTCTAATGACATTTTGGCTTTGTACTATTACACCCGTAAATTATAAAATTTAACAGAGTTCTTTTTCGACCCTCGAGTATAAAATATGTATCATCAAACTCTTTTTCCTATTATGCAATGGTATATTTTATAAAAATGAAAATAAGACTTGATAGGTATTTAATGACATATAGTAGGGTCGGAAAGAAACAGTTTTAAAATTTAAGGAATTATGGGTTTAGTAAGGGCAAGGTCATTAAGTCTTTACTTTGTAAAATATATTACTTATATATAAAAATAATATATTATACACGCATATATAAGAATTATCATATATATTAAACATAAATATAGTTAATTAAGAGGCACTCACACATTGTTTATAATAAAATGTCTAATATTAAGGTGAAATCGATTCATATTACCTACCTTAAATTTAAAATAAAATATTACCTATTTTTAAAACTGTAAATACTGTTTTCATAACAATAATATTAGAATCTTTTCACGTATATGTTCACGTGGAAAACAACTGGCAACTTGGTGTGGAAAACAGCTATTAAGTCGGTTTGGTGAACAACTGGCACGAACATTACAATACTTAATTAATAAATAAATGAGAGACGCGACAATCTTAAATAGCATGCTCATTTTTGTGTTCACCAATTCATTATCGTGCTTTCTTTTGTTACTTGACGTTGTCTTCTGTATCTTAAAACTCTAATTTTTCTTTTTAATTTATTATTCTTTCATTTTCCTTCCTTTCCAATTGTCCATCTTACCTTTTATTTATGACTGACCTCTCCATATTCAATCTTACTCGGTCGACGATTATAATTTGACACATATCTCATGTCGTATCTGGTGTTGTATTGTGTTGACTAAGTACAACGGTCGTAATTGTCAAAAACGGAGTAACATAACCGGTAAAATGTTCACTATCCAGAATTTTTCAAGACAAATTGGTAAGTCAGTGTTTATGTTAATTTAAGCAAATAATAAGTAAGTGTATATTATCACACACACACAAATACACTCACACGGATACACGTATAAGGGGAATAATCTATCTAAATTGATGGATATTTAGTACTTTTAAATAATTCAATTATATTGAATTAATTAAATTTACTTTTGGATTTCATGTAAAATTGTTCCAAAATGAAGCTTCAATTATCAATATCGATTTTGGATTTTCAGTGTGTATAAGATCTGGATCAACATAAATCAGTCTAGAACTATTAGTAAATATTTGTTATAGAGTAGTGATAGTTTCCTTAAATTTTTTCCAAATAACGTGGTATGACACATAGCGAATTTTGATTTGGGCGCATATTTACACACTCATGGTACCATATTATTATTAAAAAAATCTTATTATCCATACATTGAAACATCAACATTTGAAAAAAAAAATTGGGGTACCTAGTATTTTTTTTGTTATATCACAAATTTTGAGTCATAATTGATTTGAATTGTTTTTAAAAAAATACTCATATCTAATATTTTTTACACCTTTACACTTGATTTATAATTTTATTTATTAAATCAGTTACAAATAATTTCATATATTATTTGCAGTAAATAATGAAGAAAATGCTCCAGAAAGTTCGAGGATCACATCCAAATGTAGGCTGTTTTACAGGTAATATTATTTATAATTATTAAATTTATGTTATACTTATGTTTGTTACATGTGTTTCTTTGACAAAGAAAGTCTTGTAATTTTTTATTAGAAGTTACCTATGTAACAATCATATAGTGCCAATGTACTAGTATATAGACATTTATAATATAACATATAACGAGTGTATAATATTTCTAAGATTAAAGTTTGATTGCTACAAGATATAATTGATTACATCTTTTTAGTTTAGTTTAGTTGAGATAAATTTTAGATTGGGATTGCCATCAAAATATATGTGTTTACATCTTTTTAGTTTAGTTTTATATAATTAAATATGCTTGTATTTATATTTCATTCTTATATAAACATTTGATATTGTAAATTTGTAATATCTTCTACTTTCTAACACACGTATCGATATCACTTAAACTAAATTGATAGAGAATTCTAAATACTATTTGGTCATATTCCTAAATTTGCTAAGAAATTATATTGCATATAAGATTAGATAAGAAATCTTATTGCTAAGAAATCTTATTGAAACTTGGAAATGATATTATGCATATAGTACCCCTTATTAAGACACCAACTTTGAGCACAAATATGAGAGAATAATAAATTAGAGAAAAATGATGTTTGTTAAAAAATATTTGATTCTTACAAATTACTTATTAAATTATAAAAATAATTCACTAAAGTAGAGATGTATCATAAAAATTTGTTGTATTTAAAAATAAATTGATGGGATACATTTTTAAAAAGTGTTGGCTTGAATAAAGTTTGAGGGATCGGTTTGGGCCTTTTTTTTAAAATATTAGGAGCTCAATCTAGTGAAGGTATGATATGTGTATTAGGTAACTATTGCTCAAAGACATCGTATGTGTATTTGTTAACTATTTTGACAACTTTTAAACCATGTTCTTCAATTTGTAACTCCTTATGAAAATAAAAAAGAATTAGTTGTATGAATCCAAATTAGAAACTATTATGAATTATAATGTATCACTAATCCAAAATCTTAAATTTGTATTTAATTCATGATTTGTATTTATTGATTCTAGTATCACATATGTTATAACCCAGAAATATTAGTCGAGTGCTGTTTTTCTGCACAACATAATAATTTTTTTTAGATAATACAATAATTTTCTACATATCATAGTGTTTTCTTTTTTAAAAATTATATTGAGAAATGCTATAATTTTAAAATTCGTTCCCGAAACCGTTCCCGCATGATAAATTATAAAAATATTATTGAATATTCGTGTCATTTTTGAAAATATTGCTCTTATATATTACCTCTATAAAGTAATACTAATGCAGGGACTCGATTGAAATGTTACCAAAACCTTGATATTAAATGGGTATGTTTCGTCTTCCATATACATCATCGTACACACTACAGAGAATGACACACTTTCATAGTTCCTTTCTCTCTCTCCGTGTCTCTCTGCCGCGCTCTCTCTCTCACTTTCATTGTCCCTTTCTCTCTGTCTCCGTGTCTCTCTGCCACTCTCTCTCTCTCCCTCTCTCCACTGCATCATCAAGCATAAACCCTTGTAATAGATTTGTACTCCGATCACTTTCTTGATTCTATAATGGGGAATTTGCAAGAAATAAATGCTTTTGGAGAGATATCATTTGATTCTAACCCATCTTTTTCTAAAATCAGAGCTGAAAGATGGTCTGAAGCAGAGAGTGCAACCCATAACATCATTTCTAAGCTGCACCCAACTGTTGCATCGCATTCAACAAGGTTTCAATTCTATCATTATATCCGAAGATTGATCAAAAATCTAGGTGGTTTAGCCAAAAAAATTCTAGCTAAAGATTTATGATGCTTTTGATATATGGGATATCTATGATCTAAAGCTTTTGTTTGTGAATGTGCAGGTTGTTGATTGTCTTCTGAATTGGAAATATAACTTGTGAATCAATTCTCATATTCAACTACTAAAAAAAGAAAAAAGTATTTGGACATTAATAAATTATAATAACTGATCATAAATTATAAGCTTGTAATTTTGGGGTGAAAAATAATTTTTGGTAACTACAATTTTTTTATAACATCAATAATGAGCTTTTTGTATTATTTCAGTGACGGCTGTGACTTGCCCATTACAAGCACTAAGCATTTTAGGTGAAAATGGTAAAAATTATGAGAGAACACTCTATGATATTGTCTTAGCAGACGTGCATATGCCAGTTATGGACGGCTTCGAATTACTCCATCTCATTCAAAAGGATTTTAACATTCCTGTAATATGTAAGTTCCTATACAAGCATAATTTTACCTTGAAATTGTTAAAGATTCCTTCTAAACAAACTTGGGAGAATTGCAGTGATATCATTAGACAACAGCCCCCAGACTACATCCCAGGGATTTAAAATAGGGGCGCCAGCCTACTATTTAAAGCCTATAAATGTTGAAGACCTGGCACAGATATGGCAGTACATTGAGTTGCGGAAGAACTACAAAATAGACGCCGGCAGACCCAGCGCTCAAGCAACTATACCAACAAGTATTTGCTTTTCTTCTGCAAATACCACTGAGGATCAGCAGAGCGGTACTTTGCATATATACACTCTTTAATTAATTACATATATACATTCTTTAATTAATTACATATTAATAATAATAATGATGATATGTGCTCATGATTTTATGTTCACAAACAAGAAAACGAAAACTAGGATTGATTGGAACCCGTACCTCCACACCCGCTTAGTGAAAGCTATGCTTATTCTTGGTTCAAAAAGTAGGTTATACATCTTTATTTATATTAACAAAGAGTATACTTTTCTCTCGAAATAATATCTTGGGATTCTGCACACATTTAAATATGTCTGACCAATGTCCAAATTTTTTACAGGAGCTATTCCTAACAGTATTCTCAAATTGATGAATGCGCCTGGGCTAAGTCGTGAACAAGTGGGCAGCCACTTGCAGGTTGTAGAAAAATATAGATTATAATTTCATATATATATTTGATAGAAAATAAATAGAATTTTAAGCGGATAATTTATACTCGTATTTACATGCAAGATTCTTGTTTTTTTAATTGAGAAATGCAAATAATATGAAATTTTGGATTATTAATATTATTATGCAACTAACCTCCAAAATGCAGAAATTTAAGAAATTTCTTGGGAAGATTTTAGATGGCAAGATAAGTGTGGAAGGATCATCAACAAAGAAAATGGATTGATTACGGTTATTACTCGAGCATTGTAGGTGGAAATCCTAATAGGATATTAATTCAACAACTTTTTGAAGAAAGAGCCACCGGCGGCGGAAACTGGTCACCTCCCATTAGACCTCGTCTGCCCTTACCACCATATAATGAAGCTGGTATTTACATTAATTAATTACTTCATAATAAAAATTAAAGATGTAAAACATGTTATCTAGCTTACCTTTTAATCTCTGAGATAGTATACATATAATTTTCTATGTAACTGTGAATTTGATTTGGTCTAATGCAAGTCTTGTTTAATTGTTTGTCACAGAGATGTGTGTGTGATATTTTTTTAGTATATATATACATGCTTATCTAGAATATTTAATGTAATAGATGTTTTTTCCAAGAGATTATCGTAGTTAGGGATTTGTGACTATTTTGAAATTGGTTGAGCATTCTTATTTTCGAAGCATTGTTGGTAATGTGCTATTCAGATAGTATATATCTGAGTTAGCAAAAAAAAAGAGATAGTATATATCTGTCTCGCAGCTATAAATAGTTAAAAGTCGTAGATTTGCCATGTTGTTTCGTTCCATCTCCATTTCCTTGCTACTTGTCATCCTGTCTTCTTTCTACATATATGCTTCATTATGTTTGGTATATTTCATGTGCTATACAATCAGTACGTACTTTCATATCATTACAGAAAAACATGAGATCATATATGTGAAAATTCTATGCATTTGACCAAATAATTTGATATTATTACAGTAGTTTTGTATATTGACTAGTCAACTTTGCATTTGCGGAAAAAGTACTGATATTGTTCCATACAGACTTGTATATTGACTTGACATCTAAGGTTATGTTCAAATTTTCATTGTCACTTCATATTCGTGTAAAAATTAAATTTCATTGAGGCCATTATTTCTATATGATGATGTGAGATGGATATCTTTCATCGAATCATAACTACGATATTGAGTTAATGACTAGTAGTAGTAGGTATGTCGGTGACCAATTTGAGTAGCAAGAAACTAGAAGTTTCAAGATTACATAATGTCAATTCATTAGCTCTTAAGTTATCAAGTAGTAAGTGGTCATTAGGTGATTGCTTTAACCAAGTTGAATGCAATACTGAGACTATTGACATCTCAGCTAAACAAAATACACTAATATTTTTATAAACATCTTGTGCAAGAACATGGGTTCAAGTATAAATTGCGTTATTAATTTTGTGTAACACTTGCTTCATTAGGCTTCTATTATCGCATCTCGAATTTTCCAGCACTTAGTTTCACTAATTTTTATCATCCTTCAAACTTTTTCTTTTATGATGTGAATAGATTCCGCAAAGTGATCTTGTTGCAATTTGATACTTTTAATCTCAGGTTAAGCTTGTTAAGTGCGTCGTGCAGAATATTGTGGTTGATATATCATTCAATCAAGTAGGTGGACTATGTTCACTCTACTTCCTGGATGTAGTAAGTCTCATTGAAGTTGGGTTTATGAATTATATTTCTTTTAAATAGGCAATAATTATTTTTATTCGTGGATAGATTGATTACATCATTGGCAGGGACCATCTATTTAAGCGCAGTATCTTACTGATTAAAGCCTGGTGCTACTATGAGAGCCGTATTCTAGGCTCTCATCACAGATTAATCTCTACATATGCATTGGAGACTTTAGTTTTATACATTATTCAAGTCTTCGACTCATCATTAGATGGCCCATTAGCAGTATGTTCTCGTGGATTTATTGTTGGATTTTTACTATATTATTATCTCCCATAAAATTGACTCTCTGTCTTCTGTCAAATTTCAGGTTTTATATAAATTTATGGACTACTTCAGCAAATTTGATTGGAAAAACTACTGCATTACTTTATATGGTCCAGTTTGTCTCTCATCCTTGTCAGAATCTGGAAGTGAGAAATATATCTTAAATTTCTGATTCAAACACACACACTATTTCACTCATCAACTAAATGACATTGGAATTCTACAGACACTGCATGGACATGTATTCCGTTCCTTTGAAAGAGGTTGAAATGCAGACACCCCGGTGTCAGCGAAGGTAGAACCCCTCTTCTTCAGCAACCCCGGTTCCAGCGGATGCGTTTGAATTATTTGACTTTTCACGTTAAACACTACTGAGATATTCATCTTGTCATAAATTTATGGCCTCAACTCATAAATAAAGTATGAATTTAATTACCCCACCTCACTTTTGAAGCTAATGCAAAAAGTCTGTGACCCTTTTTAGTAACTTTTTTATTGGATAATCTTACGCAACACTACTTGTCCTTTTGCAGGAATTTTTTTCGAATAACAAGTGCCTTTACATTTGGGGCTAGGAAACTTGGACAAATACTTGTGCATTCAGGAGATAGTCTAGCTGTTGAATTCCCGATGTTTTTTTGAATACATTGCATAGGCATGGAAGTGGACACCGTCCTGATGTTCAAAATGCATGCAGTCCATATCTTGGCTTCCACCCCAACTATCCACACAATTTTCAATGAGTCAAACAATGATGGCGAGGTAATTTATAGTTGAAAATATGCATATTATTTTGTGTAGATAGAGATAACTAACCGATTCATGTTGGTTCACTCCAGGATGGAGTCTGAATCTTCCCAACATCAGATACTTCAAATAAGCAGCAAACAGGTAACAGAACACCTGATGAGATTTTACAAGAACCCGAGGAAGGCACTAATATCATTTCTGACCATGCATAGATAGTTCTAAAGGTGTTGCTAGTCTTGGAATGTAAGGTATGAAATTCCCCTGAAGCTGCAAAATAACCTACTTCTAGGTGTTGTACTGCCGGGACATGAAGGTCTGGACTGTCATCATTTAACTGTAAAAAAAGATGCTTCCCACGTTTCTCTATGTGAGTGTAGTTACAGATGTTAAATCGTCATTGTTTATCTTCCGAATGGTGATGGTATTTGCTTATGAAAAAATGATGGAGGTACGATGGTGACTCCTTTTGAACCGTGTTCAGACTTGCTTATTATGGCAGATAACTAAAGTATATTTACCTTTAATATGAGGTCTGTGTGTTGTCTTAATTACTCTTCAATGTGCGATTTGGTAACAACAAATCTGTGTCGTGGTGTGGACAATAATAAGCCAACTGAGGTGGCAACAGTTTGGTGGGATTTGAGTTTTGTATCTAGTGGTTATGTGAAAAGCGTTTTTGACCCAAATAAATACAACTCGGTTCAGACCGTAGAAATGAGTACTCAGGCAGAGTAGCCGATTTTTACAACACTGTTACATATGCCTATCGTTTTTGTATTGATTAATCATTAAAGTATTACTACTTGAAAGACTTATTTTACTGCAATTAAGTATTTTAACTTTTAAGACATTACTTGGATATTGTGCTTAATTGTTATGGCCATTCAGTGATTACATTTATGTGGTGTGGAATACTGAAGATTTAAGGCAATGACAATAACTAGTATATACTTTGAATACATTAATAAGAATGACAGTTTAGTCGTCTTATATACTTTGACTACTTGCAATTTACTCATATATGTGTATGTGTGTAATCTTGTCCTTTAAAACCATTAGATTTTTTATTTAAGTTTTTAAGAGCATATTGCAGTGACATTACCGTTTTCTTATATTAAGAATCTGCGTTCTTATATAAGATGTACCTAACCACGAATCTTATTTTTTTAATTACCGTTATGAATTTCTTATTTTGTCATCCTACAGGTATTTCCATATGGGTCGGTACCTCTAAAAACGTATCTTCCTAATGGAGACATTGATCTAACTGTCTTTTGTGATGCAAGCGTTGAGGAGGCACTTGCCAATGATATAGTTTCCGAGCTTCAAAGAGAAGATAACAGTAACAGTGCCGAATTTGGCGTTAAAAAAACTCGGCTAATTAATGCCGAGGTATTTATTTTCAACATGACGGTGTTCTAAATTGTCTTCTTTCCTTTCAACTAATATTGTGTTGGTTCCATCTCCATTTCCTTGCTACTTGTCATCCTGTCTTCTTTCTACATATAAAAAAGAGATAGTATATATCTGTCTCGCAGCTATAAATAGTTAAAAGTCGTAGATTTGCCATGTTGTTTCGTTCCATCTCCATTTCCTTGCTACTTGTCATCCTGTCTTCTTTCTACATATATGCTTCATTATGTTTGGTATATTTCATGTGCTATACAATCAGTACGTACTTTCATATCATTACAGAAAAACATGAGATCATATATGTGAAAATTCTATGCATTTGACCAAGTAATTTGATATTATTACAGTAGTTTTGTATATTGACTAGTCAACTTTGCATTTGTGGAAAAAATACTGATATTGTTCCATACAGACTTGTATATTGACTTGACATCTAAGTTTATGTTCAAATTTTCATTGTCACTTCATATTCGTGTAAAAATTAAATTTCATTGAGGCCATTATTTCTATATGATGATGTGAGATGGATATCTTTCATCGACTCATAACTACGCTATTGAGTTAATGACTAGTAGTAGTAGGTCTGTCGGTGACCAATTTGATTAGCAAGAAACTAGAAGTTTCAAGATTACATAATGTCAATTCATTAGCTCTTAAGTTATCAACTAGTAAGTGGTCATTAGGTGATTTCTTTAACCAAGTTGAATGCAATACTCAGACTATTGACATCTCAGCTAAACAAAATACACTAATATTTTTATAAACATCTGGTGCAAGAACATGGGTTCAAGTATAAATTGCGTTTTTAATTTTGTATAACACTTGCTGCATTTGGCTTCTGTTATTGCATCTCTAATTTTCCAGCACTTAGTTTCACTAATTTTTATCGTCGTTTAAACTTTTTCTTTTATGATGTGAATAGATTCCGCAAAGTGATCTTGTTGCAATTTGATACTTTTAATCTCAGGTTAAGCTTGTTAAGTGCGTCGTGCAGAATATTGTGGTAGATATATCATTCAATCAAGTAGGTGGACTATGTTCACTCTGCTTCCTGGATGTAGTAAGTCTCGTTAAAGTTAGTTTTATGAATTTTATTTCTTTTAGATAGGCAATACTTATTTTTATTCGTGGATAGGTTGATTATATCATTGGCAGGGACCATTTATTTAAGCACAGTATATTACTAATTAAAGTCGGGCGCTACTATGAGAGCCTTATTCTAGGCTCTCATCACAGATTAATCTCTATATATGCATTGGAGATTTTAGTTTTATACATTATTCAAGTCTTCCACTCATCATTAGATGGCCCATTAGCAGTAAGTGCTCGTGGATTTATTGTTGGATCTTTACTATATTATTATCTCCCATAAAATTGACTCTCTGTCTTCTGTCAAATTTTAGGTTTTATATAAATTTATGGACTACTTCAGCAAATTTGTTCGTCTCTCATCCTTGTCAGAATCTGTAAGTGAGAAACATATCTTAAATTTCTGATTCAAACACACACACTATTTCACTCATCAATTAAATATGACGTTTTTTTTATTATATACAGCTGGGATACCTGAAAATATTGGAAGTCGTATGTTACTGTCTCAGGAATTCTACAGACACTGCATGGACATGTATTCCGTTCCTTTGAAAGAGTTTGAAATGCAGACACGAATATTTCCTAGAAAGCACCTGAACATAGTTGATCCACAAGAATATGATAACCTGGGCCGAAGTGTCAGCGAAGGTAGAACCCTCTTCTTCAGCAACTCCCGTTCCAGCGGATGCGTTTGAATTGTTTGAATTTTCACGTTAAACACTCTGAGATATGCATCTTGTCATAAATTTATGGCCTCAACTCATGAATAAAGTATGAATTTAATCACCCCACCTCACTTTTGAAGCTAATGCAAAAAGTGTGTGGCCCTTTTTAATAATTTTTTTATTGGATGATCTTACGCAACACTACTTGTCCTTTTGCAGGAATTTTTTTCGAATAACAAGTGACTTAACATTTGGGGCTAGGAAACTTGGACAAATACTTGTGCATTCAGGAGATAGTCTAGCTGTTGAACTCCCGATGTTTTTTTGAATACATTGAATAGGCATGGAAGTGGACACCGTCCTGATGTTCAAAATGCATGCAGTCCATATCTTGGCTTCCACCCCTACTAACCGCGCAATTCTCAATGAGTCAAACAATAATGGCGAGGTAATTTATAGTTGAAAATATGCATATTGTTTTGGGTAGATGGAGATAACTAACCTATTCATGTTGGTTCACTCCAGGATGGAGTCTGCATCTTCCCAACATCAGATACTTCAAATAGGCAGCAAATAGGTAACAGAACATCTGATGAGATTTTACAAGAACCCGAAGAAGGCACTAATATCACTCCTGACCTGGATAGTGAGGCCTCGAGACATGTCGGAACAGTAGATGTTCCTTCAGTTACATATTCTACTGCCTTGTCCAATGAGTTATTTAATACAGACAGCAGTTTGGCCTCGCCAAACAATGTCACTAGTTCTGATCCTTTGGACCTAATGTTTGATCTTCGTGGGGGCTTTGAGACTCAATTTAATATATTGCAATATGGTCGGTGGTTCTATTTGTTTGGCTCAAATGTGCAAGATTGGCCAGTACCTCCACCGCGACCTTTATTTCAGAGTGCACCATTCTTCAGATGCTATTCAGCGCTCATCTCTACTGAATGAGTTCTCAAATGGCATGGGACGTACTTTAATTAACTGTTTTTATATAATTATATAGGAGCCCCTTATATTTACAAGTGTTTGTAGCCAAAAATTAACCAATTTAGAAAGCATTGTGATGCCCTGAACATTTTCCAGTATTATGTTTGGCTTAACTGTGCCTTAGAGCCGATACCTTTACATTCGGGATCTTCAACAATCCAAAGATATGTTCTGAATGGTTCAATAACCCACCACATTCTGATGCAAAACAATATATACTCTGGTGTAAGTTCTATAGATCCGAAGGACAATTTGTTAGATTGTTTCGTCAACTGGATTTCATGTTCATTAGTTGTAATACAAGTAGAAATACTGTTTTATAAATGTTTCATCGCACATATCATTATTTTGCAGAAGAATTAAGCCTATTGGAAAAGAGAGGAATGTTTTTACGGATAAAATGTTAAGAGTCCCAAAATAAATCCTAAATTTGTTCTCAAATGGCACGGGACCTTGTGTAATTAACTGTTGTTATATAAATGTTCAGGAGTCCTCTATATTTACAAGTGTTGCAGCCAAAGTTTAACCAATTTGGAAAGCATTGTGATGCCCTGAACATTTTCCAGTATTATGTTTCGCTTAACTGTGATTTGGAGCCGATACCTTCACATTCGGGATCGTCAACAATCCACAGATGTGTTCTGAATGGTTCAATAACCCTCCGCATGCTGATGCAAAACACGAACTACATTGGTGTAAGTTTTTACTTATGAATGATTTCAAACTTTCTTAACTACTATTCTAACTGGATGTTAAGAAGTTCTAAATGGTATTTCATTCTCGCTCAAATATCTCGCTATGTGCAGCCCTTACATTTTGTAAACAAATTTCAGAGATCTGCTCGTGGTCGTGGGCATTCTAGAAGCATTATCAGAATTACATATGTGGGCAACAGCTAAAAGACATTAATTCCGACAGTATTAGTGTGATCTGGACCAAAGGCTAAAGGAATACTGATAAATATGTCCCGCTAATTATGGCAGACAACTAAAGTTAAAGGAGAGAATGGTATTCCTTCTATTTCTGAGAGTTACAGATGATATTCTTTCCTTGAAATGAACACAAACATGTATCAGACTACATTACTACAATTCAAATACCTTGTTTTTTGGCCAATACTATCGCAGCTAAGTGAGGATTCTCCCAGACCACGTCATGATAAAAAACGAAAATGTACATAATACATAAACATTATTTATTTAGGTACCAAGACTTGATTTCCAGTAATCTCATACAAAATTTGTTCAAAAACATTGACAATTAGTTCACGGTAAGTACCAGGATTGAGTGAAAGGTAGCAAGCAAGAAGTTGTTGAAACTCCTCTTTTGTACTCATATTGTGCTCCATGATCATTTCCATCATTGACTCCTTGAAGTCTCTATCAGGATCTATAGATTCCTGTACAATAGCCACACTCATTAGGCGGGAATGTGATGATACACTTTCCTGGCCTTTAACTTGAGCAAGCCTCTTTGATGCTATTCTTGGTGATTTAGCTCTTAGCTTCACTCCTATTGATTTCACTCTTAATTTCCTAAGCGGGCATTTTTTCTCTTCACCGATACTATCTTTATTTAAGCTACATGAACTTTTCTCTTCAAATTTTCTTGAGCTTCCTTGAAACTTGACAGCTGGTTTAATTCCATGATCAACTTTGTCGGGCTTGGTTATGATTGGTTTGAGCTCAAGCTGTGACACTAAATCAAGCTTGTAGTCATAATGGTTGGACGGAGAGTCAACTTTTACTCGTCTAAATTCAGAATCTAGATCATAGAAAACAGGATCATCACAAGAGGAGCTACCAGTAGAATAATTCTGCACCAGTTCAAATGCATGATTAACCTTAGAATAAATGGATCCATGTCTGACATGACAATTAGAGTACTCCTTAGATTCAGAATAGTTGTGAATTAGCTTCTGAGATGCTACAGTTTTCTTTGTGCAGCGTCTTCTATTGGATGATTTTCTTGGTGGCTCTGACAAATGGGAGGTCGACTTGAAGTCTCGATTGAAGTGGTATGACTTCCGGGACTGACATGTTTGTTGGGCCGCTGTGGGAGTGAATGATGATGCAAAAGGAGATGACTTCATTTTGGATTGAACTTTCTTATTCAGGGATTTACGCGTCAAGTTCTGCAGCTTTCTGGTTTTACTAGCACTCGTGTGGTTAAGCTTATAAAACCAAGCATTTGGCAGCATATCTGAAAACTTAAATCTGTAATTACCCATCACACAAAACCTGCTTTCCTGACTGCTCTAGGATGAGTTAGTATGTTATATAACAAAAACTGAAGTTTTGACAAAAAGTGAAGAGATGCTTCTCTGACAGATAGAGCACTAGATGTTCTGCTACAAACATATGTCCAAATATATTCTGTTACATAGATTTGGGTATTTATGTGGATTGTAATTATGATATTATGGCACCTAGTCAACTGATCTGGTCATACATTATTATATATTGGTTATCACAAGGGACATATCAACTTTAGTTTCTAATAATAATCCAGCTATTACATGGTCCGATCTTGTCCCCGTAAATATTAGATCTTACTTCGGAAGAGCTTCAAATCTATGTTTATGTCTTGGCCTATGAATAGAAGCTTGACTTTTTTCTTGACTTATAAGCTTATAATTGAGTATCTGTGCTAAGTCAGAATCGAACCCACCTGTGACAAATGAGGATAAACTCTTAACCATTTGAGCAATCCAATAGCTGGACTTTCATTACAAAATTGAAAGGCTTAATGTTTATTTTAAGTTCTCTGTTTCCGTGTCAACAAATGAAAACAAACTTATTTTTGTGATTGAACAGTGTATGTGTATCTGCAAATATTAAATCTTTGTGTTGGAAAAAAATTAATATGTAGACTAATTGTCTTTTAATAACACTGATACAAATAAGGAGTCTATGCTAAGAGTGTCACTTTAAATTTGGGATATGATATACAAGTTAGAATAATAGAATGTGATTAAACAGTATAAACAGAAATGCTATTCTGAAGTTCACTTTCTCATAGAATGAGCAAGTATGAAATGCTATTCTGAAGTTAACTAAACGTCATATATAACTTTAATCACCAATCTTAACAGGGTATAATTTGAATCACTAAAATTACAAAAAATATCAAATATATACATCAAAATATGTACTCGAGAATTAAAATATATTTGACATCATCTTTGTGCAAAAAGAAATACTTAAAAATAATTAATAAAAGAACCGCTGCTCAGGAGTTTGATTTGTGACCACTTAATTATCGTGAGCTTCCATGGTTATGCTTTATTTATCTGATTCCAGATTCTGGTCTCAGAATGGACTTCCTGGAAATCAGGTTCAGTATATCACTCCTGCAGCAACAAATAATACACACCAGTTTACTAAAACAAATCCACATTGTTCAACTTGAAAATTTGCTCGTCAGGAAGTCTTATGGTCCGCCATATCAAATTCACATTTACTTTTGCACACCATGAAACAGCATACGCAAACATGCAAGCAATGACGACAGAAATATTAACTTAGTTCTGTAGACTAATAACACTCACATTGAGCTGGAAGACCTCCGTGTTCAGATGGATAAAAAGTCCGCCTCATCTGAACTCTCCCCATAGATAATGAAACTGGTGTCATGACTATCCTCATTGCCACTTCCCAGGTCACTATTGTAACTGCTATCAGATGTATTCATGAAGCACGACCCATCAAACATACGACTGCTGAGCTGCGAGTGCAGACTCACATCGCCACTGCCAATCATTGGTCCAAATTCGAGAAAAGTGCAGTAGAAAAAATACATTAAAGATTATGCAAATGGTTTTAGATACTCACCTTTCATCTGCTTAAGTTTCAAAGAACATATGATAAGCACTATACTACGCTTCTTTCAGGAGGAAACTCAGCCAGCAGGCAGAAGTCAGGTCTGTCCCCATATAACTGCTTTGTAGGTATGAAACTGCAGGTAGACCATATGAACTACCTTGGGTCATATCAACATATGTGTTCCCACACAAACATACAGAACACCAAAAGAGAGAGGGAGGGAGAAATCAGCTCTTAGATGCCGAGGTTTCCTTCCCCCGCCAAGCTTCCTAAAATATTAGTATTATAGAAAAGAACCGAGGTCAGTAATTTGACGCCGGAAGAGGAGAAAGTATTAGTCAACACAAGTTAATAAAGAGTACATTTAATATTAAATTGAAATTACTTTAGAAAAGCACCCGAGATGGAGTAGGATGCTGAAAAGTCGAGATGTTTCAGCTTACAAAATCCCTAAATTGTTATATATCACACTTAATCAGAAGCATCACCAACACAGGTAAAGGAACTGCTTTCTCTATGTATCCTTCAAGGACTAATAACAGGTCACAGAATTTGGATATGAGAACCAATTAGAATAGACCTGGCATAAAGAGCATGGGACAATAGGAAATGCCTGGATTTTCACCTAGCGCGACACCTCCAACATGTAGAGAGTGATAAAAAAAAACTCTTTCAAGTTTATTTATTTACTTAGTCTCTTATAAAGCAAATTCTTCTAGGTGTCCAATTTACAGTATACACTGTACACATATAAGGTCTGGTTCATGTAACATTACTATCTTAAATGAGAGCCACTAATTTTCAACATACAAGACCTGTATTATCCTCACCTATAAATATCATAATTCCTATTAGGGATTAACCATTCCTTATTGCATATCCCTCAAAGGCTCATCACACCAAAAATAGAGTATAGATAGCGTTGTATATGTAGAGATTCAACAGGGTCATTCTGTTGGATTGTAAGCGGTTTTACTTAAGGTTTTCACCACACCTCAACCCTACACATAAAAATACACACCTATACACAATGTAATTTCGTGATGTAGATCTTCTGTGCATCTGTCATCCGCTACTTTAAGTAGTTTCATCCAATTGTTACAGATGATAAAATTTAGAGGTTCATGTACTGGAGAATTTTATGTCGCTTTTCACTTTTGTGATAGCCTCACGTAAGCCGCTAATAGAGAAGTAACAAGCTAAACTAATTGCAATAAATGATCATGACCAGTAATGATAAACTACAAAGCAAATGCATACTCCTCATTCAAAGAAAGAAGAGAAAAAGAGCAAATGAAAACTTTTTTCTCACACATTTATGATACAATCGGATAGTACCTTAACTAGTACCAGAGCTTTAAAGTCTTGCAGCGTTAGAGAGTTCAGATTAGGGCAATTTTCCACTAAATCAGTGCATGCAGGCTGTAATATATAAAATATTTATAATCACATATTTAAAGCATATTACCCATTTTTGAAGATTTGGAAAATAGACGTTCTATCACATGACAGTGATTGCTGACCGACTCCAATGTTTTTCTCAAGTCAACATGTTTCCCCAGAATAAATTTATGTTTTAAACTATAGACTTCAACTAAAACAAAAAATAATGAGTAGCATGACTCATGAGAACATGAATTCAAGTTGCAAGATACAAACTTCAAAAACAAAAGATGCAAAAAAAAATTGCATTATCACAATCATGGATATCAAAACCCTAGTGTGTGGGTAGACAATTATTATTATAATGGGATTACGTTATTGGTGTTGGTGGTCAAGTTTGTGATGACTATACATAGTCATATTATTGTTTTGATATATGCTTGGGTATTGTTTGACTTAAGTATCGCGTGATTGAATACCATTTGATGAGATTGATTGTATTATTGATAATTGTTTGGATTAATAATACAAGTTGGGATGTGGGTTTTTCCGCGTCATATATTGTGTGTGTGTTTTGCATTATTTGTTTGATTCTATATTTATGTGTATTCTTCCAACAAGTGGTATCAAGAGCCAAGGTTCATGATGGAGAAAGTTGGGGGATTTGAGATTGAATTGTTTAATGGAAGAAACAATTTTACCTTGTGGCAAAGCACGGTGAAAGATCTGTTAATTCAACGAGGGTTATATGTGACTCTCGAAAAGAAGAAGCCTATTGAAGTTGATGATACAAAGTGGGGAGATATGAAGTTACGCACAACATCACTGATCTGGTTGGCCCTTGCACCGGAAATCAAGTATGATGTTCTTGAAGAGGATAATCCCAAGAATTTGTGGGAGAAGTTAACGAAGACTTATCACTCAAAGTCTTTGGCCAACAAGGTGTTTCTCAAGAAAGATTTGTTCGGGCTCAAGATGGAAGAAGACGGAGATTTAAGAGATCATCTAAATTATTTTAATGGCTTAATAAACCAGTTGAATAATTTGGATGAAAAATTGAAGTATGAGGAAAAAGCTGTTCTTCTACTAGTGTCTCTACCGAAGAAGTATAATAATGTGATGACTTTTTTATTGGTTGGGAAAACGAAGTTAGATTTCGATGAGACTGTAGCGACTAGGAATTTCGCGACGTGATTACGTGAATAAACTTTAATTTTGTATTATAATTGTGAATTTATGTGAATAAAATAAAAGCTTAAATGATTATGTGGATTAACTGTTATCGTTGTATAATAGTAACTGGGAACGTAAAATAACTCGTTCCAGTTTGGTGAGTCAGCTAAAAGACTAAGCTGTGTTGTCGGGCCGTCGAGTTGAACAGAACCCGTCTTAAAAAGGGATTAAGGTGTTTAAGAATATGAATACGAATTATGTGTTAAATAGAAATGTTTAAATGAATATTATATTCCAGTTCGACATGTCAGCTAGTGTAGAGAGTATGATTCTGAAGCGTAGTTGAAAACGCTCAGCATCGGGCCGTCAGTTAGGACGAGACCCGTTACGCGAAAAGTGAATATTAATAAAAAGGGAAATTTTTATGCTTGAGAATATTTCAAAATGAGTCGTGATATGCGAGTTTATGTTGTTGCCTGTTAATGTGCATGATTATGTGATCTGGAAATTTTTAAATGATTTTAAGGGATTTATTTGATTTAAATAAGGTTTATTGAACCTTTATATATATTTATAAAATTATCTAAGTATGGTTAAGGCGCGGAATTTTCTTTATTATCTAAGTATGGAATTATTTTATGATTGGCGTTTTTTAAAATGATTTTATCGGGTTATATTTTTATTTTGAGCGTAATCTTATAAATTTCATATAAAATAAACCGTACGCTCAAAAATTATTTTAAAAATATGGCTAGAAAGTTAATTTCAAGACCTATATTTTAAATTGTTATTCATATCATTTTCACCTTTTCTGAGAGAGCTATGTATTATCCAAATTTGTTTTTTTGTGAGTTTTTGAATAAAAGAAAAGAAGTTTCTAGAATTAGTTGACAAAAGACCATTTTACCCCTTCACTCACTTATAAATACATCCACTCTTCCTTCCTTCCTCCCCACTCTCTTCTTCCTCTTGTATCACTCTTTCTTTCCCTTTTCTTTTCTCCTTCTCTCTCCCGAATTCTCTCTCTCTCTTTCTCTCACCTACATGCAACATCAAATCCTACTTAGAATTCAAAGATCTTGCCATTGATCTTCATCATTTTAAATCCTCAATCTATATACTCTTTGCATGTAAGTGTTTAAGAAGGTTTTTGCATCAACATCTCTTTGTTATATCTAAGAAAACATAATTTCTTAGTGTATGATCTTAGGAGAGTATAGTGCACTAAAATTATATGCTAATCTATGGGTTTGTTTGGATGTTGGTTCGAATTTTGCTAGTAAAAAGGAGGGTTTGATTTTGATTCGAGTTTTGGAAAGGGTTTTGGTTTGAAAATCTAATTTTTGGTTCAGTTTTTCTTTTAAATGATTCGAATGGATGATTTGTGGCTTAAACTTGAGTTTTTGCTTAATTCTTGAACTTGCATGTTGATCATTGTTAGTTAATAGTTACCTTTTGAGCTTGCGTGTTAATCATTGTTAGTTAATAGTTAATTTTGGGCATGCATGTTGATCATAGCTAGTAAATAGATAATTTTTGGACTTGCATGTTGATAATTGGATTTAGATGAGTTTTGGTTTGATTTTTATAAAAGAAAAAGAGTTTAAAATGGTTTTCTTGTTAAGAATTGAGTGAAGATAGGATTTAAAGGTAGAATTTGACTTTGCATGTTAATTTAAGAGTTGCATGCTATTTGTTTGATTAGGGTCGAATAAGGCTTGTATTTGTAAGAAAGAAATAGTTTTTAAACTACTTGTTTGGTTGATGAGATTTGTGATTTGATAACTTATTGCTTGTGACCTTATTTTGATTCTAATTTTGTGGTATGAATGGATGGTATGGCAACATTTAATTAGTTTAAGTCTTAATAAAGCTAGGATAAAAATCTAGATTATGCATGATGACAATAAGTGGTTTCATGTTGATTTATTGGCTTGGTTCCATTATTTTTGTTCGAGTTTTGGTATTAAAAAGAAAAGGATGATTCGTTTCGATATAAGGTTATATAAGTAAGGTTTGGAGTATTAAGATATAGTATGTTATGTGATATCGTTGAGTCATACTATGTGATTCGAAGATTAATTGTAAATTTGGAGTATACGAGTATATCGTAATGCATGCTACGTGAATATGGTCAAGTATATACTTGATATGTGTTATGTGAGTATACTATAATTATGCATGAGTATACGAGTTAAGTGTTATCGTGATATGGGGAAATTGTTAGGCGTTCTGAGAAACGTTGAGTGTCGAGTAAGTTGCTGATTAGGGATTCTGTTTTGGATTGTAGATTCGGTTAACGGAGGCATTCAGGCTAGGAAAGGGAAAGGAAACCTAGGTGGCCGTGGTTCAGTTTCAGTAAAGCAGGAAAGCGATTTAAGGCAAGTAACTCTGCCTTCTCTTGTGAATTGTTTATAGAGAGGAAATTATTGATGCCATGATTAACTAGAGGCTTTTTATTGCAATTGTGATATACGTGTTATTGATTCTGAGAAACCCTGATATTTTTCTTTTGACAATTTGATATCAGACCCTGTTCGATCCTTTGTAGTAATCCCGTTGACTCGAACCCTGAATATCGTATTGTTTCTTTTATTATCTTATGATATCGTAAACCCTGAAAGATCCTTTATGAATTCCCTTGCTTAATGTCTTGATCAATCTAAATTCTTCGCTAACCCGTGAACCCCGTCATGAGTTGATCTTTGAAACTCTTCTAACTAGGAACTAGTATACCCTGTTTGTCTTTTGATCCAGCTTCCTTGGTATTGATCCCTGTTTACGCTTGATTCGTTAACTTTCCTTGAAATCTTGAATTGAACTTAAGAATAATTTTTGACTTGATTGAGTCCAAATGATTTCACATTCTTGGTAATGTTAAAATGAATTTAGTCAACTCTTTTCCTTTTTCCAATACAAAGGTTTTCCAAACGAATTTCTGTTGGATTGGATAGAGACGTAGAGGCTAGTAGGACTAGTCCAGACACATAAGAGGCTAGTGGGGCTAGTCCAATATAAGGCTATAATTCCATAGGTACCATAATGACCAGGTGGAGGTCGGTACGGGCTGATCACCCGTATTATAATTTAAAGATGGATATTCCAATCAAGGGTTCTCTTATACTTTATAAAGATGAAAATGTTTATATACTTTGAGCAGTTGCTCCTTATTCTTTAAAACATGAAATGAAATGAAATGGAACAACTCGAGTCTTCGTTTTGATTTTAATGTTAAAAACCATGTCACTTTACATTGATGATAAGTTTCAAAGTTTGAATGATTGTTTCCTTCTATTGAGAAACACTTTGAAGTCCTGCTAATGATTTGAGATGAATGTCGGCTTTCACACTAACCTGAGCCTTGATTAATGAAATCCCAAATCCTTCTTCATAACCCTTTCATAGCCCGAGATAGAAATTTTCCACCTAGATATATAAAGTAGAATACCTCGTATGTTGATATTGATATTGTTACTGCATTATATAACTGTTTATATATTTACTTGTTGAGCTTCTTTGCTCAGATATTTTTCTAACCATGGCAGTTAAGAGAAAAGATGGCCATACTTGTGTTGTAGGTTTCCAGATGCCAGAGCAGGTAGCAGTATGAGTGAGCAAGCGTTTGAGTTGGAAGAATTGTATAAGTTGGTTTAGATACAATGGGGTATTTTTCGGTTCCATGTCAGAATCGAATAAATTTGAATTAATTATTATTTTGGGTTGTAATATACTTATTCTGGTTAGTAGTTGTAATCTTGTCTCATACTTAATCCTGTTTAGATCCTGTTAGTGTTTAATCGAGGTTTATTATATCCGCTGTTATTATATTAGTTAATGGTGTGTGGGTCCTCATTTCCTAACCCTGAGATTGAGGGCGTCACAAGTTAGTATCAGAGCCATGGGATCTAGTTCCTGAGACAAGTTAGGATAAAAGGGTATTTGGGTATATATATTGCGAGAGTGTTTCGACTCATTTAGAGTTGAGTTAGACTATTAGGTATAGTCTAAGTAAAGTGAATAGGTCAAGGTAGCAACTAGAGTTAGGGTGTGGAGTTAGATGAAGTCTTATTTAACCCAAATGCTGCTTCTTGGTTGCTATTTTGTAATTTATCTTAGGACCCCAGTAGTAGTAGTGATTCCGATTCAGATATTAGTGTGACTGGTACCCCAGTTGACCCTATTCCGCCCTCTTCATAGGAGCCTGTATATGTTAGTTCAGACCCTGAAGAGGATCCATCAGAGAGCAGTGAGGTCCCTAAGCAGGTGTCTCCCCTGAGACCCATTCCAGAGATTCCATCCATTGAGCGAGAGCCTACTATGCCTGCTAGGACTGTGCCTGCCCATATTGGAGGCAAGTTAACCCAGGATCGAGACTTTGTTAACTCCCGCATTCCTGAGTTGGAAGCTTTGGTGGATAGGCTGGCTTTAGAGTCTAGGAAGAGGACTTCAGTTATGGAGGATGAGTGGAGAGTCCAGATTCAGATGGTGGAGCACGTTTCCCGGAGGAGATTGGACGAGGGACCATCTACTACTGATGCAGAGGCTGAGGCCAGGAGGGTTCATAAGATCATTCATTGGACGTTGAATGTGTTGAGAGAGATTCTAGATTCATGTGATGAGTGAGTTGGTGATGAGTAAGTGGGACATCTGGTAAAGCCCGTGGTAGTTGTTCTTTGTTTGTTTCATTTCAGCGCTGGTAGGCTTTGGGATACTTGGTCAGATGTCGGGATCCCTTTTTCTTTTCATGTTGTATTTCAGAACTAGTGTTGGTTGCATTAATAGTAGTAGTAGTAGTTAGGTAGAAGTTAGGGGTAGATAGGGGGATATTTTCCAGTTTTTCTTCTGTTTAACTCGGCTATATCATTATACCTTATTCCAGAACTATTGTACTTGAACTTCTCTGTTTATGCACTGTTGAAACCTCACATAAATCTTTCATCTTATTTTATATTTTGGACCCTGGAAATCTTTATAAACTGTTTTACATACCATATCTCTAAATAACCGTGTTAAATACCTTGTAAGTCATACCCAGTATCATGTGAGAACCCTAACTGATAAGACAATTATGCAGTAATAGGATTGCATGCGCAACAAGGTAATACTTAAAACCCGAAAAGCTATTTCTAAAAGAGTTTCTATTGATATGTATGCCATGCTATCGTATTGCTAAATAATTGCTCAATCAGGTTTGTAAGAAGTGGCCACTTTTCTGAATCACCAAGAAGAAGAAACTCAAACCCAAGATCAAGTACAAAACCAAGATACACCTATGATGAACCGACTCTTTCAACTTTTGCAACAACCTTCAGTCCCTAAAGTCGGTAATTTCAAGCGATTTCAATATGTACATCCCCAAGAGTTTCTAGGATTGCCCGACCCCATTAAATCTCAGTCTTGGTTGAGGGAAATTGAGAAAGATTTTGAGTTAGCAGAAGTTAAGCATGATAGGAAGGCGCAATACGCGAGTTATTATCTTAGGGATGAGGCTAGTTATTGGTGGGAATCTTCTAAGGCGTTGCTGGAAGGGAAATTTATAACCTGGGAGAAGTTTACGGAGATGTTCTTAGAGAAGTATTTGCAAGTTATATGCAAGACCAGTTGGAAATGAGGTTTTTGAATTTGAGACAAGAGAATATGTCCGTGGCTGAATATGAAGTGAAGTTTTCGGAGTTAGCAAGGTTTGCGCCAGAGTATGTGAATACCGAAGCAAAGAAGGCCAAAATATTTCAGCAAGGGCTGAAATCAGGGATTCGAAGTCAGGTGGCTCTTCTTGAAATAAGGAATTATGTTGTGTTAGTACAGAAGGCAATGATTGTAGAAGGAGAAAGAGAAGCAACTAAGAGGGAAAGTAAAGGAAAGAAGATGAAGTTTGAGGAATCTGAACATGATCAAGGAAGTTCTAAGTTTGGAGGGAAGTTTGGAAAGAATGCTGGAAATCAGAACCAGAAGTTTTAGAAGTTCAATCCGGGGAATGGAAACAAGAAGAATCATTTCCAGAAGACGGGACAACTAGTGAAGGATATAGACCTCAGGCCCAGAAGTGCAAGGTTTGTGGAAAGCGACACTCGGGGAGGTGCAGCAAGCAGAACGTGACTTGTTTTAAGTGTAACCACGAAGGACATTACTCAACGGAGTGCCCAGGTGGTGCAGGAAAGCCAAATATGACTTGTTTTAAGTGTGGAAAGGTGGGCCAGATGGCAAGGAACTGTAAGGAGCCTATTCAGAAGGCGAATGTGCTTAGGATTGCTGGACCACCCCTGTAGCACCAGCAGCCCAACCAAGGGCAAGGACATTTAACATGACTATGAAAGATGTTGTGAAGGATGTGGATGTGGTAGCAGGTACTCTTATTACAAACTCAGTAGAAGTTAAAGTGTTAATGAATTCTGGAGCAACCAGATCCTTTATTGCTGAAAGCGTTATTGATAGATTAAAGTGTGTCGCGTACCGTCTCGAACCTAATTTGACTATAGAAGTAGCAAATCAAGAAAGAGTTACTGTTAATAGAATTTTTCCTAATTGTGATGTGGTTATAGAAGGTCGGCACTTTTCTGCTGACTTAATACCTTTTAAGTTAGGATAATTTGATGTTATATTAGAAATGGATTGGTTGTCAAACCATGATGCGCAAATCGAATGTAAAAGCAAGAAGGTGAAGTTAAGAACCAAGGATGGAGATGAGGTAATATTTAGAGGAAAAAAAGCAAGAAAAGAAGTTTTTAACGGTTATTCAAACGAAGAGATTATTGCGACAAGGATGCAAAGCGTATTTGGCTCATGTAAAGGATTTAGAGGCGGGGTATTTAAGAATTGAGGATATTCCGGTAGTTAAATATTTTCCCGATATGTTTCCAGATGAATTACCTGGACTACCTCCGAATCGAGAGATTGAGTTCATGATTGATTTGGCTCCTGGAGTGGAACCAGTTTCGAAAGCTCTCTATCGAATGGCGCTTGTCGAGATGAAGGAATTAGCGATGTAATTACAGGAATTTTTGGACAAAGGAGTTATTCGCCCGAGTGTATCCCCGTGGGGTGCACCAATGCTATTTTTGAAGAAAAAAGATGGAAGTATGAGGTTGTGTATCGATTATCGCGAGTTGAATAAGTTAATGATTAAGAATAAGTACCCTCTACCGTGAATTGACGATTTATTTGATCAGCTGAAAGGAGCTACTTGTTTCTCGAAGATTGATTTGAGATCTGGGTATCATCAACTAAAGATTAAAGCAGAAGACATACCCAAGACGGCGTTTCAAACAAGATATGGGCACTATGAGCTCTTGGTAATGGTGTTCGGATTGACGAATGCACCGGCTGCATTTATGGATCTCATGAATTGAGTGTTTAAATAATATTTGGACAAGTTCGTAAGAGTGCTTATCGACGATATCTTGATATACTCCAAGACGGAAGCCGAACATATGGAAAATCTGAGAATCTCTTTGGGAATTTTAAGAAAAGATAAGTTAGACGCGAAGTTTTATAAGTGTGAATTTTGGCTAAAGGAAGTTTAGTTTCTTGGACATGTGGTTAACATTGAAGGTATTAAAGTCGATCTCGCAAAGGTAGAAGCTGTGATGAATTGCGATAGACCAAAGACTCCTACAAAAGTAAGAAGTTTTCTCGGACTAGCAGGATATTATAGAGAATTTGTGCAAGATTTTTCTAAGATCGCTGTCCCATTGACTAAGTTGACAAGGAAGAACGAGAAGTTTGTTTGGACGGACAAGTGTGAGGAAAGTTTTTAAGAGCTAAAGAAAAGGTTAGTAACGGCACCAGTGCTGGTTCTACCTGATGAAAAAGGCGAGTTTGTAATCTACAACGATGTTTCGTATAAAGGACTAGGTTGTGCTAATACAACACGGAAAGGTAATAGCATATGCGTCAAGGTAGTTAAAGCCGCACAAACAGAAGTATCCTACGTATGATTTGGAATTAACAGCAATAGTGTTTGCTCTTAAGATTTGGAGGTACTATTTATACGGAGAAAAGTGTGAGATTTATACGTATCACAAGAGTTTAAAGTATATCTTTACGCAGAAAGAACTCAACATGAGGTAACGGAGATGGCTGGAATTGATTAAGAATTACGACTGCATGATAAGTTATCATCCTGGAAAGGCGAATGTTGTAGCGGATGAGTTGAGCCGCAAGGAAAAGTTGAATGTGTTGACATCGTTCGAAGAGTTGATCAAGGAATTTGAGAAATTGGAAATAGAAGTACGAGTTCCAGAAGTTTCGAATAAAGCAATGTATGCGATGACATTTCATCCAAAAATCTTGGAAAAGATTCGATGTTGTCAAGAACAAGTGATGAAATACGAGAAAGGAAAATTGTCAGGAGAAGAAGTGAGAACTCAAAAGGATGAAAAAGGAATATATCGCGTTGGCTCGCATATTTGGATTCCTAATGTTGTGGAATTATAGCACGAGATTTTGCAAGAAGCGCATAACTCGAGATTTTGGATTCACCCTGGAAGTACGAAAATGTACAAGGATTTGATAGAAAGTTATTGGTGGCCGAACATGAAGAAGGAAATCACGGAATGGATAAGTAAATGATATACATGTCAAAAAGTAAAAGCGGAACATCAACGACCGAGTGGATTGCTTCAGCCACTAGATATACTCGAATGGAAATGGGAGCATATCGGGATGGATTTTATGGTAGTTTTGCCAAAGACTAGGTCTAAACATGATGCGATTTGGGTAATAGTCGATCGACTGACAAAATCAGCACATTTCTTTCCTATTAATGAAAGATTCTCATTGGAAAAGTTGGTCAAGCTGTACTTGGATGAAATCGTGATGCATCATGGAGTACAATGTCTATCATGTCTACTAGAGATCCGAGGTTTAACTCGAAATTTTGGCGACAATTTTATGATCATTTGGGAACGAAGTTGAAAATGAGCACCGCGTATCATCCGCAGACAGGCGGACAAAGCGAAAGGACTATTCAAATGATCGAGGATATGCTGAGAACTTGTGCATTGGATTTCAAAGAAAATTGGGACGATCATTTACCATTGATTGAGTTTTCCTACAACAACAGTTATTACGCGAGTATCGGCGTGCCGCCCTATGAAGCGTTGTATGGAAGAAAATGCACATCCCCTACCTATTGGGATGAAGTTGGCGAGTGCAAGCTGCTAGGCCCAGAATTAGTGCAACAAACGAAACAGAAAGTGGAAGTGATTCGCAAAAGACTGAGAGCTGCTCAAGATCGACAAAGAAAGTATGCAGACCAGATCTGAAAGGATGTGCTATTCGAAACCGGAGACAAAGTGTTGCTAAAGATATCTCCATGGAAAGGTTTAAACAGATTCAGGAAGAAAGGAAAGTTGAGTCCTAGGTATATTGGAGATTTCGAAGTGATAAGACAACTTGGAAAAGTGGCATATGAGCTAGCGTTACTATAATATATGGGACATATCGTGTAATTATTTTTGCTAATAAATAAATATTATACATGTTCAGTATTTATTCTGTAAATTAATTGTTAAGTGGTATATGTATTTGAATGTTTAAAAATAATATCAATTGAGTATTTTAATTTTTATATGTCCAAAATAAAATATAGATAATTGTCATATCTTCCTATTTATTTTTACATTGATTTATGATTTTATAGGAAATTTATGGATTTTATAAAATCTTTTTCCGAGTATCAATAAACTATTTTATATAAGGGTTAAATGGCGTTTGGGTCACTCAACTGACCGCAAACTTGCAGTTGGGTCATCCAACTCAAAAAACTTTCAATCACATCATTTTACTCTTAAAATTTTTCATCTAGGTCACTCGCCGTTACATTTCGTTAAAAACTTAACGGAATGCTGACTAAGCTTGGTGACTTGGATTAAATAAATCTATCATGGCATGTACGGTCGGATGAGTGACCAAAATGCCATTTAACCCTTTTATATAATCGGGAACCAACCGACGTCAACCGTTTTTACGTTTTTATAACCCGAAACTCTTCCGAGAACTCCTTCCTAACCTAATTGCAATATTCTGAGCATTTTCCATGTTTCGACTTTTTCGATCCGGCATACGGTTTGTCCTGTGTGGGTACCGGCGCAATATTTTCGATACATTATTCGTTTCGGTAATTCAATAAAACTCGTATTTTTGATAAACGGGATCTTTTTATTAAACTATTACAATTATCACCTCGTAATACGTGTAACCAGGCGCTGAGACCAAGACCGCAGTACAAATTGTACTGATTTGGATAATTATCCCGAAAACCGGTACCGTTTGGATCTGTTTTTAGAAATAAATGTACCATTTTGTATCCGGAATGATCCAACGGGATACTAATTTTTCATAATTATAAATATCCTTTACCGTATTTTATCTTGTACCGATAATCATTTGCATACATTAATTATAGAATTTTCCAGAGAAAAACTCTAATTTCATAAAACCTACCGAGAATCAAACCTCAATTTCAAGGTGTTACCGGAATCCGTTGGTGAAGCTCGAGAACTCAAATTAAAGCTCTCGAAATATACTATCAGAATCTGTGCTTCATATCACTACAAAATCAAAGGTTTATTTTCTGTAATTTTATTTATTTTCAAATTATTTTGATTAAAAATATGAATTTTTGTACGGATGATTGTTTGAATGATTAGATGCTTGCATGTTGTAGAGCTTGTTCTCCTGATGATTTTCATATGTCATATGACATATTTGGAGTTCAATAACATGTTCAAAATTGAGTTTAATTTTCGAATTTTAAAATTAGGGTTTATAACCCGTATGCATGTTCTTAATTGAAAATTAGGGCTTTTTGTTCTAGGCGTCATTAGCTGTTGAAATATAGTGGGTTGTGTTCCTTATGAAATTTGCAATTGATTAGTATATAGCTCGTTAACAGAGGATCATTGTATCGAAGAGAGTTGTGTTTTGAAGTTTACGTCGGGTCTCCGGAAACCGACGAACTTCTCGGCCAATTTCCGGCCAACCCAGGGGTTATTGATGTGTTTTGATTGCATGATTAAATTCCTGGTGTTTAGAAGATGTAATCTGGAGGAGATGGTGGTGTGAGGATGCCGGGAACGTGTTGTCCGGCCATCCCCGTAATTTTCCGTCCACTGAACTGCAACAAAATTGCAGTTTAGTCCCTCAACTTTTGGGGACGATGAAGTTTAGTCCCTGTAGTTTGCAAAGTTTGCAAAAATAGGATTCCTGTTTATAAATTATTTAAAAATCATATTTCCTATTTATTTTAATTATAAAAATTCATTTTTAATTTCTGAAAATTCCAAAAATTATTATTTTAATTCCAAAAATTATTTTTAATTCAAAAATAAATCTGAATTAATTAGTTAATTAATTTTAGTTAATAATTAATTGATTAATTGGTCAATTAATTCGAAAATTAATTGATTAATTGATTTAATTAATTATTAGTTAATTTGAATTAATTATTTAATTAGATTTAATTATTTAAAAATGATTTAAAAATGATTTAAAAATTCTGAAAAATAGTTTCAAGCTTTAAAATATTTTTTTAAATTATTTTCAAGGCTCGATAATTATTAGAAAATTATTTTAAAGCCAGATTTTGCCAACCGAACCTTGTTTATAAATGATATGTCATTGATTATTTGATGTGTTATGTGTTATATGTGACTTGTTGTTTGATTGTCGGTCTATATGTTCTGTGTTTACTTGGTTATAGCGTAACTTTCAATTCGTTAGTCGGATTTGGGTAAAACGAAGGGTAGATAGAAGTGTATACCGAATAGAAATGTATGAGTTGAGTATTGATAGATGTTTATGATATATGAGCAAAAGAGGCAAGGCTTAGGAAAGGAAAGCAAATAGTCGAGGAGTAAGACGGTTGTGATTGGAAGTTAGTGCAGTATAGCAAGCTAGTACCAGGCAAGTGTTCTGAACTTTCTCGAGATATATTATAGTTGATTGATAGTCCTGTTTTATATTGCAAGTGCTCTAAAGCACTGAACCCTAAACCCTGATTCCAGTTGTTGATCTTTGAGCCGTAAATCTTATTCTTTCTGAACCATTGATTGTTGTATACCCGAATACGAACCACAGATATACGATACTACTCCACAAATACATACAAACTAAATGCCAAACACTGAATCAAATTGCTTACATACCCAAACCATTGTACCTTATGCTTTGAAAGACCAAATCCTTGTAACCTTGAAACATTGATTCCTTTGTTATCCAATTCTTTCATTACCTAACAGCCATCCTTTGAAATTTCTATATTGATCCCTTGTGAGGATTGAAACCATCTAATTATTGAACATCCAACGTTGCTTATGATTTTGATTATTGCTTTACATTATTTATTCTGTTATTATTTTAGAATTGGATTGTTTTTATAAAATTCTGGACCAGATTCGTGGTCAGAACAGATTAGTGGTCAGGTTAAGCCAATGTGTGCCTTGGATCCAGTAATTAGAGCAGAGCTGTGTGCCTGCTCGGGGTTAGTGCGTGACTGATCAGCAGCCTAACCTTGGTTTTTAAAATAAAAATCTAATATCCAATTCTAAATCATTATTCATTGTTCACTTGATATCATAACCCCTTTCACTTGATGATCATTATTCTCAGTTTTGTCATTGTGACTTGCTGAGCTAGTTAGCTCATTTGTCCGATATTGTTTACGTTCTTTTCCAGTTAAAAAGGAACCTGTTGGTAGCGAGGATCCCCAATCCAGTGCGAGAGCTAGGGGTCCAGGTTGATCGAGTTAAGCTAGCGGATAACTTTTGGGATAGTTTAAGTTTGTAAAAGTTTTTAATAATGTTTAATATTCAGTTCTAAGTTTGAATAGTTGGGATTTGGACGTTTGTAATATAAAGTGTGTGTGTGTGGCTTGTGTACATACTTTAACCTATTGTGGTATGTGGTAGTTGGTAAGTAGGGTCACAGCATATTATTATTATCTTTATTATTGTTATAAGCTGGTTATGAATTAGGTGAGTGTGAGGACCCCAAACTTCTGACCCGGGTTTGGAGGGTGCTATAGGTTTGGTATCAGAGCTACAAGTTATAAGTCACTGACACAAGCCTAGGTTGACGGGAATGGGTAGAGGGTTAGGATTAGAAGTAAGGAAATAGAAAAAAATAGAACGTCGAGAGGATGAGTGCGATGGTATAACAGGGGTTAGTATAATTCGCGTTGTAGTTCGAGAATCTTATATTGCGATATGATTTCAGATAGCAGCGATGGCCGACTCTTTCATCTTCGTACCATCTGATCACTCAGAGCCCTCAGTTGGAGGACCATCTTCGATCCACGACCTGTTATTCCACCAGTGTCGGCTATTTTACCTCCACCTGTGTTGCAGCCCGTACCACTACAGGTTATTCCACCCCCAGGCATGAGGCCACCTATTAGAGGACCCTCACCTGCTGATTCAGGTTTTATTGGTCACTCAGTTATAGGTGTACCTTTTCAGTTCTCTTCCTATCATGTCCCATATCATCAGTTCGAGGCTTGTCTTATGGTGCAGCGATTTCTACAGGGTCAGATTCAGGAGCTATTACATATTTTGCGTACCAGAAAGGTTGGGAGTGGTGAGAGGCGACTCAGAGAGAGACTCCAGGTATTTCAAAGAGCAGTTGTTGTGAGGATTGCTGAGGCTACTCATGAGGATATCACCCTTAATTTTCTTGTGGAGTGGGCTAAGTGGGTTCCGGAGGAGCTTGTGGAAATTGGAGGACCAGACTTGCCCTGAGCTAGAGGCACAGAGATGGAGATGTTGATCAGTATTGTTGTGGTTGTTTAGTATGTACAGTAGTGTGTAATATGTATCAGTAGACTTTTGGGTTGTATTTATAGACTAGATCTGCTGACTAGTGAGTAGGTTTGTTGGACCCTTTTGCTTTTACTTCCGAAGCGTCTTTACGCTTGTACTACCTAAACCTTTTGATCTATATATATCAGTACCTTTTTCCTTTCCAGCATTGTCATTTACATTACTGCACCTGTTTTACTTTACCTTATTTATTGTACCAGTTATACCCCTGTGATACCATGTACCCTATTCCCTTAACTATTTTTATTCTGTAAAGAAGCATGCAATTTACTTAGTTCAACTGTTACAACTGTTTTCAAAAAGAAATATTTCTGTTTTACAAAACTTTTCTTTTATGCAAAGGATTTGATTTAAAAGCTAAATAAGTTGTTTAATTCTTTACAGAAAATGCCTCCTAGAAGAAATACCCGCACCAACACCCATAATGAAGAAACCAACAACAACAACAACAATAACAACCAAGATGATACTAACCAGAATGCAAACTCAGGACCCATAGACCCAGCAATAGCCCAGCTTCTTCGAATCTTGGCTCAACAAACAGTTCACCTGACACAACAGCAACAAAGACAAACCAATCCCCAGGTAACTTTCAAAACTTTTCAGGTAGTAAACCCACCAGAATTCAAGGGTTCCCTAGATCTGATTGAAAGGAATGTTTGGTTAAAGGAAATAGAGAAGTCGTTTGCTTTAGTTAAAGTGAAGGAAGAACAGAAGGTTGAGTTTGCAAGTTATTATTGAAGAATGAGGCCACCTAATGGTGGGAGACTGTGAAGATATTGGAAGGTACAGATGTTATTACTTAAGAGGTTTAAGGAATTGTTTTTAGAAAAATATTTTCCCCAGTTTGTTCAGGATCAGATGGAGCTGAAGTTTTTAGAGTTAAAGCAAGGAAATATGTCGGTAGCTGATTATGAAAGTAATTTGAAGAGTTGTCAAGGTATGTTTTGTCATATGTAGATACTGACAGAAAAAAGGCTAAGAGATTCCAGCAAGGTCTGAAGCCATGGATCAGAAAAAAAGTAGCCATCTTTGAATTGGATACCTATGCAGGAGTTGTACAAAAGGCCATGATTGCAGAGATAGAGAGCGAAATGTCACAGAAGGAAAAGGAAAGTAAGAAGAGGAAGTTTGAAAGGAATGAAGGTCAGTCACAACCAGGGAAGTTTCCAAATTTTAAGAAGGGCAAGTTTCAGCCACGGAGAAATTTTAATTTCAGAAAGCAAAATGCAGGCGACAGAGGTCAAAGCAACCATCCAGTCAATGTGAATCAGCCAAATCAGTTGAGGCTAACTTTTCCAGATTGTCAGGTATGTGGGAAGAAACATGGAGGAGTCTGTAATAAGTTGAATGTGATTTGTTTCAAGTGTAATCAGAAAGGGCACTATTGGAGGGAGTGCCGCAATCAGCCAGCGAGAGAGCCAGCAAACAAGGATCAGCCTATCCGGAATCCAGCGGTTAAGGTTCCAGCTATTGGATTTACATGCTTTAAGTGTGGGAAGCCAGGACATATAGCCAGGGATTGCAAGACACCAGCCCCAGTCAATAATGCATTGAGAATTATGGGATCTACCCCAGCAGTAAATGAGACTCCAAGGGCTAGAGTTTTTGATATTTCTATGAAGGACGCTATCCAGGATACTGATGTCGTGGCAGGTACGCTTAATGTGAATTCTTTATGTGCCAAAGTGTTAATAGATTCGGGAGCAACTCGATCGTTTATTTCTCAAGATTTTGTTAGTAAGTTAAATTGTCCGGTTGAGTATTTAAATGAAATAATGACTATGGAATTAGCAAATCAAGAATGTATATCTGTTAATCAAGTTTGTGGGAATTGTGAGATTGAGATTTCTGGTAATAAGTTTTGTGTAGATTTGATACCATTTAAGCTAGGAGAGTTTGACGTTATCTTAGGGACGGATTGGTTTTCTAAGCACGATGCCCAGATAGATTGTCGAAATAAGAAGGTAATGGTAAAGACACTAGACGAGAGGATAGTAACGTTTAAGGGTCAAAAGGAAGCAAAAAAAGTTCTTAACAATGAATCAAGCTAAAAAGTTACTACGGCAATGATGCGAGCAATTCGTTGCTTATGTGATTAATAGAAGTCAGGAGCCAGCAAAACTTGAAGATATTCCAGTAGTCAATAAATTTCCAGACGTGTTTCCCGATGAGTTGCCAGGACTTCCTCCAGACAGAGAAATTGAGTTAGCAATTGACTTAGCATCTGGAACGGAACCAGTATCCAAGGCCCCGTACAGAATGGCACCCGTTGAGATGAAGGAACTAGCAAGGCAATTGCAAGAGTTGTTAGAGAAAGGAGTAATCAGACCCAGTGTATCCCCGTGGGGTGTACCGGTACTATTTGTCAAGAAAAAGGATGGAAGCATGAGACTGTGCATTGACTATCGGGATCTCAATAAGCTTACAATCAAGAACAAGTATCCGTTACACAGAATTGATGATTTGTTTGACCAATTGAAGGGAGCCAAGTATTTCTCCAAGATCGATTTGAGATCGAGATATCATCAACTAAAGATTAAGCCAGAGGATATACCAAAGACAGCTTTCAGAACAAGGTATGGACATTATGAATTTTTAGTGATATCTTTTAGATTAACCAATGCCCCGGCAGCATTCATGGACCTGATGAACAGAATTTTCAAGGAATACTTGGACAAGTTTGTTATTGTGTTTATAGATGATATTTTGATTTATTCAAAGACAGAAAAGGATCATGCAGAACATTTGAGGACAAATTTGGAGGTTTTGAGAAAGAAAAAGTTATACGCTAAATTTTCAAAGTGTGAGTTTTGGTTACAGGAAGTTCAGTTCTTAGGACATATAGTCAGTAATGAAGGGATCAAATTGGACCCAGCGAAGATTGAAGCAATTACAAATTGGGAAAGACCGAGAACACCAACAGAGGTAAGAAGTTTCTTGGGATTAGTGGGATATTATCACCGATTTGTTCAAAATTTCTCAAGGATTGCAACACCATTGACGAAGCTTACACAGAAGAATGAAAAGTTTATATGGAATGATAAATGTGAAGAAAGTTTTCGGAATTTGAAGCGAAGATTAATTATAGCACCTATTTTATCACTTCCAGATGATCAAGGAAATTTCGTAATCTATAGCGATGCTTCTCATAAAGGACTCGGATGCGTTCTGATGCAACACGATAAGGTTATTGCGTATGCGTTAAGGCAATTAAAACCCCATGAGAAAAAGTATCCTACCCATGCTTTGGAGCTAGCAGCCATAGTATTCGCTTTGAAGATTTGGAGACATTATCTATATGGAGAGAAATGCGAGATTTATACGGATCACAAAAGCTTGAAGTACATATTCACGCAGAAGGAGCTTAATATGAGACAAAGAAGATGGTTAGAGTTGATTAAGGATTATGACTGCATGATTAACTATCATCCCGGTAAAGTAAACGTCGTGGCAGATGCGTTAAGTCGGAAAGAAAAGTTGAATGTGTTATCAGTACCCGAAGAGATATGCAAGGAATATCAGAAACTGGAATTGGAGATTAGAATTTGCAAGCCTGATGAAGCAAAAGTGTATAGTATGACTTTCTGGCCAGAGTTGTTAGAAAAGATAAGAAAGTGTCAAGTAGAGATAATGGATCAGGACATTAATCGTTTGGTAGGAGAGGAATTATGCACGTAAAAGGACGATCAAGGTATTCTTAGGGTTTCTTCTATAATTTGGATTCCACCAGTAATGGAGTTGAAGAATGAAATTTTACAAGAAGCTCATAATTCAAGGTATTCAATCCATCCAGGAAGTACCAAGATGTACAGAGATTTGAAGGAAAATTATTGGTGGCCAGATATGAAGAGGGTTATTGCGGAATGGATTAGCAGATGTTATACATGTCAAAGAGTTAAAGTAGAGCATCAGAGACCAAGTGGATTATTGCAACCATTGAAGATTCTAGAGTGGAAGTGGGAGCATATTGCCATGGATTTCATAGTCGGATTACCAAGGACGAAAGCCAATCATGATGCCATTTGGGTTATAGTGAACAGACTTACCAAGTCAGCTCATTTTTTGCCTATAAATGAAAGATTTTCACTAGACAAGTTAGTCCATTTGTACCTGAAAGAAATCGTAGTTCGTCATGGAGTCCCTGTGTCTATCGTATCCGATCGAGATCCGAGATTTAATTCGAGGTTTTGGAAAAGTTTTCAAGAATGTTTGGGAACGAGACTGAATATGAGTACGGCTTACCATCCACAGATGGACGGCCAAAGTGAAAGGACAATCCAGATGATCGAAGACATGTTACGTGTTTGTGCCATTGATTTCAAAGGAATTTGGGACGAGCATTTACCCTTGGTACAATTTGCTTACAACAATAGTTATCATGCCAGTGTTGGGATGCCACCCTTTGAAGCTCTTTATGGACGTAAAGGTCGATCTCCCGTGTATTGGGACGAAGTAGGAGAACGCAAAATACTTGGACCTGAATTGGTGCAACAGACGAAGGAAGTTATTGAAGTTATCTAGAAGAGATTGATAGCAGCACAAGACCGTCAAAGGAAATATGCAGATCAATCAAGGAAAGATGTGGAATTTGAAGAAGGAAATCTGGTGTTACTGAAAGTATCGCCGTGGAAAGGATTGACACGATTTGGAAAGAAAGGAAAACTGAGCCCAAGATATGTCGTACCTTTTGAGATTTTAAAGCACGGTGGCAAAGTAGCTTACAAGTTGGCGTTATCTCCGCACATGGAGCACATTCATAATGTTTTTCACGTATCGATGCTTAAGAAGTATAATCCAGACTCCAGGCATGTAATCGAATATGAGCCAGTAGAACTTCAAGCAGATTTATCATATGTAGAGAGTCCGATAGAGATTCTAGAACAAAGAGAGAAAGTGTTAAGAAATAAAGTGGTAAAGTTAGTAGGAGTACAGTGGAGAAACCCGAGGGTTGAAGAGTCAACCTGGGAGTTAAAAGTGATATGAGAGAAAAGTACCCTCATTTATTTCCTTAGGAGATTCTGAGGATAAAATTCTTTTAAGAGGGGAAGGATGTAATATCTGGGACATATCGTGTAATTATTTTTGCTAATAAATAAATATTATGCATGTTCAGTATTTATTCTGTGAATTAATTGTTAAGTGGTATATGTATTTGGATGTTTAAAAATAATATCAATTGAGTATTTTAATTTTTATATGTCCAGAATAAAACATTGATAATTGTCATATCTTCCTATTTATTTTTATGTTGATTTATGATTTTATAGGAAATTTATGGATTTTATAAAATCTTTTTCCGAGTATCTATAAACTATTTTATATAACCGGGAACCAACCGACGTCACCGTTTTTACGTTTTTATAACCCAAAACTCTTCCGAGAACTCCGTCCTAACCTAATTGCAATATTCCGAGCATTTTCCATGTTTCGACTTTTTCGATCCAGCGTACGGTTTGTCCTGTGCGGGTCCCGGCGCAATATTTTTGATACATTATTCGTTTCGGTAATTGAATAAAACTCGTATTTTTTATAAACATGATCTTTTTATTAAACTATTACATTTATCACCTCGTAATACGTGTAACCAGGAGCTGAGACCAAGACCGCAGTACAAATTGTACTGATTTGGATAATTATCCCGAAAACCGGTACCGTTTGGATCTGTTTTTATTAAAAAACGTACCATTTTGTATCCAGAATGATCCAACGAGATACTAATTTTCCGTAATTATAAATAGTCTTTGCCGCATTTTATTTCGTACCGAAAATCATTTGCAAACAGTAATTATAGAATTTTCCAGAGAAAAACCCTAATTTCATAAAACCTACCGAGAATCAAACCTCAATTTCAAGGTGTTACCGGAATCCGTTGGTGAAGCTCGAGTACTCAAATAAAAGGTCTCGAAATATACTATTAGAATCTGTGTTTCATATCATTGCAGAATCAAAGTTTTATTTTCTGTAATTTTATTTATTTTCGAATTATTTTGATTAAAAATATGAATTTTTATAGGGACGATTGTTTGAATGATTTGATGCTTGCATGTTGTAGAGCTTGTTCTCCTGATGATTTTCATATGTCATACGACTGATTTGGAGTTCAATAACATGTTCAAAATTGAGTTTAATTTTCGAATTTTAAAATTAGGGTTTATAACCCGTATTAATGTTCTTAATTGAAAATTAGGGCTTTTTGTTCTAGGGATTATTAGCTGTTGAAATATAGTGGGTTGTGTTCCTTATGAAATTTGCAATCGATTGGTATATAGCTCGTTAGTAGAGAATCTCTGAATCGAAGGGAGTTCTGTTTTGAAGTTTACGTCGGGTCGCCGGAAACCGGCGAACTTCTCGGCCAACCCAGGGGTTATTGATGTGTTTTGATTGCATGGTTAAATTCCTGGTGTTTAGAAGATGTAATCTGGAGGAGATGGTGGTGTGAGGATGCCGGGAACGTGTTCTCCGGCCATCCCCGTAATTTTCCGGCGACTAAACTACAAAATTACAGTTTAGTCCCTGAACTTGGGGACGATGAAGTTTAGTCCCTGTAGTTTGCAAAGTTTGCAAAAATAGGATTCCTGTTTATAAATTATTTAAAAATCATATTCCCTATTTATTTTAATTATAAAAATTCGTTTTTAATTTCTGAAAATTCCAAAAATTATTATTTTAATTCCAAAAATTATTTTTAATTCAAAAATAAATCTGAATTAATTAGTTAATTAATTTTAGTTAATAATTAATTGATTAATTGGGCAATTAATTTGAAAATTAATTGATTAATTGATTTAATTAATTATTAATTGATTTTAATTAATTATTTAATTAGATTTAATTATTTAAACATGATTTAAAAATTTCGAAAAATAATTTCGAGCTTTAAAATATTATTTTAAGTTGTTTTCAAGTATCGATAATTTTTAGAAAATTATTTTGAAACCAGATTTGGCCAACTGAACCCTGTTTATTGCTTTAAAATTGATTCAACGACCCGTTTTAATTCCGAAAAATGTTTTAAAAATCATATTAAATACCCGAAAGCATGTTTATGACCCGATACTCCTTTATAAATGATATGTCATTGATTATTTGACGTGTTATGTGTTATATGTGACTTGTTGTTTGATTGTCGGTCTATATGTTTGGTGTTTACTTGTTTATAGCGTAACTTTAAATCCATTAGTCGGATTTGGGTAAAACGAAGGGTAGATAGAAGTGTATATCGAATAGAATTGTATGAGTTGAGTATTGATAGATGTTTATGATATGTGAGCAGAAGAGGCAAGGCGTAGGAAAGGAAAGCAAATAGTCGAGGAGTAAGACGGTTGTGATTGGAAGTTAGTGCAGTATAGTAAGCTAGTACCATGCAAGTGTTCTGAACTTTCTCGAGATATATAATAGTTGATTGATAGTCCTGTTTTATATTGCAAGTGCTCTAAAACACTGAACCCTAAACCTTGATTCCATTTGTTGATCTTTGAGCCGTAAATCTTATTCTTTCTGAACCATTGATTATTGTATAGCCGAATACGAACCACAGATATACGATACTACTCCACAAATACATACAAACTAAATGCCAAACACTGAATCAAATTTCTTACATACCCAAACCATTGTACCTTATGCTTTGAAAGACCAAATCCTTGTAACCTTGAAATGTTGATTCCTTTGTTATCCAATTCTTTCATTACCTAACAGCCATCCTTTGAAATTGCTATATTGATCCCTTGTGAGGATTAAAACCATCTCATTATTGAACATCCAACGTTGCTTATAATTTTGATTATTGCTTTACATTATTTATTCTGTTATCATGTTTGAATTGGATTGTTTTTATAAAATTATGGACCAGATTCGTGGTCAGAACAGATTAGTGGTCAAGTTAGGCAAATGTGTGCCTTGGATCCAGTAATTAGAGCCGAGCTGTGTGCCTGCTAGGGCTTAGTGTGCGACTGATCAGCAGCCTAACCTTGGTTTTTAAAATAAAAATCTAATATCCAATTCTAAATCATTATTCATTGTTCACGTGATATCATAACCCTTTTCACTTGATGATTATTATTCTTAGTTTTGTCATTATGACTTGTTGAGCTAGTTAGCTTATTTGTGTGATATTGTTTATGTTTTTTTCTAGTTAAAAAGAAACCTGTTGGTAGCGAGGATCCCCAACCCAGTGAGAGAGCTAGGGGTCCAGGTTGATCGAGTTAAGCTAGCTGACAACTTTTGGGATAGTTTAAGTTTGTAAAAGTTTGTAATAATATTTGATATTCAGTTCTGTGTTTGAATAGTTGGGATTTGGATGTTTGTAATATAAAGTGTGTGTGTGGCTTGTGTACATACTTTAACCTGTTCCGGTATGTGGTAGTTGGTAAATAGGGTCACAGCATATTATTATTATCTTTATTATTGTTATAAGCAGGTTATGAATAAGGTGTGTGTATGTGGACCCCAAACTTCTGACCCGGGTTTGGTGGGCACCACAGTTACCTCCGCATCTGCAACATCTTCATAACTTGTTTCACGTTTCTCTTCTAAAGAAATATAAGGTTGATGCCAGTCATGTGATCGATTTGGAACCAATAGAAATTCAGCAAGATATGTCTTACGTTGAACAACCTATTCAGATTTTAGATCGAAAAGAGAAGACGCTCAGAAATAAAGTTGTACCTCTAGTTAGAGTATTGTGAAGAAATCCTAAGATAGAGGAATCGACATGGGAATTAGAAAGTGAAATGCGAGAAAAGTATCCCCATTTATTTGTTTAGACTAGATTCTGAGGACAAAATCTTTTTAAGGGGGTAGATTGTAGCGACTGGGAATTTCGTGACGTGATTACGTGAATAAAGTGTAATTTGTGTTATAATTGTGAATTTATGTGAATAAAATAAAAGGTTAAATGATTATGTGGATTAACTGTTATCGTTGTATAATAGTAACTGGGAATGTAAAGTAACTCGTTCCAATTTGATGAGTTAGCTAAAAGGCTAAGCTGTGTTGTCGGGCCGTCGAGTTGAACGGAACATGTCTTAAAAAAGGATTAAGGTGTTCAAGCATATGAATAAGAATTATGTGTTAAATAAAAATGTGTAAATGAATATTATATTCCAGTTTGACGTGTCATCTAGTGTAGTTGAAAACGCTCAGCGTCGGGCCGTCAGTCAGGACGCGACCCGTTATCTAAATAAGGTTTATTGAACCTTTATATATTTTTGTAAAATTATCTAAGTATGGTTAAGGTGTGAAATTTGCTTTATTATCTTCGAAATAGTCCTTGAGACTTTTTAAAAATGATAGATGAAATTATTTTGTGATTGGCGTATTTTAAAAATGATTTTATTGGGTTATATTTCTATTTTGAGCGTAATCTTGTAAAATTCTTATAAAATAAACCGTGCGCTCAAAAATTATTTTAAAAATATGGCTAGAAAAATAATTTCAAGATATATATTTTAAAATTGTTATTCATATTATTTTCACCTTTTCTGAGAGAACTATGTATTATCCAAATTCATTTATTGTGAGTTTTTGAATAAAAGAAAAGAAGTTTGTAGAATTAGTTGGCAAAAGACCATTTTGCCCCTCCACTCACTTATAAATACACCCACTCTTCCTTCCTTCCTCCCTACTATCTTCTTCCTCTTGGATAACTCTTTCTTTCTCTTTTCTTTTCTCCATCTCTCTCCCGAATTCTCTCTCTCTCTCTCTCTCTCTCTCTCTCTCTCTCTCTCTCTCACCCGAGAGTTCTCTCTCTCTCTCTCTCACCTACATGCAACATCAAATCCTACTTAGAATTCAAAGATCTTTCCATTGATCTTCATCATTTTCAATCCTCTATCTATATACTCTTTGCATGTAAGTGTTTAAGAAGGTTTTTGCATCAACATCTCTTGGTTATATCTAAGAAAACGTAATTTCTTTGTGTGTGATCTTAAGAGAGTATAGTGCACTAAAATTATGTGCTTTTTTATGGCTTTGTTTTGATGTTGGTTCAAATTTTTCTAGTAAAAAGGAGGGTTTGATTTTGATTCGAGTTTTGCAAAGGGTTTTGGTTTGAAAATCTAATTTTTGGTTCAGTTTTTCTTTTAAATGATTCGAATGTATGAGTTATGGCTTGAACTTGAGTTTATGCTTAATTATTGAACTTGCATGTTGATCATTGTTAGTTAATAGTTAACTTTTGAGCTTGCATGTTAATCATTGTTAGTTAATAGTTAATTTTTGGGCATGCATGTTGATCATTGCTAGTTAATAGATAATTTTTGGACTTGCATGTTGATGATTGGATTTAGAGGAGATTTGGTTCGATTTTTATAAAAGAAAAATAGTTTAAAAGGGTTTTTTTTGTTAAGAATTGAGTGAAGATCGGCTTTAAAGGTAGAAATTGACTTTGCATGTTAATTTAAGAGTTGCATGCTGTTTGTTTGATTAGGGGGTCGAGTAAGGCTTGGATTTGTACGAAAGAAATAGTTTTTAAACTACTTGTTTGGTTGATGAGATTTGTGATTTGATAACTTATTTCTTGTGACCTTGTTTTGATTTGAATTTTGTGGTATGAATGGATGTATGGCAAATTAATTAGTTTAAGTCCTAATAAAGATATGATAAAAATCTAGATTATGCATGATGACAATAAGTGGTTGCATGTTGATTTATTGGCTTGGTTCCATTATTTTTGTTCGAGTTTTGGTATTAAAAAAAAAAGGATGAGTCATTTCGATATAGGGTCATATAATTAAGGTTTGGAGTATTAAGGTATAGTATATTATGTGATATCGTTGAGTCGTACTATGTGATTCGAAGATTAAGTATAAATTTGGAGTATACGAGTATATCGTAATGCATGCTACATGAATATGGTCAATTATATACTTGCAATGTGTTATGTGAGTATACTAAGATTATGAATGATTATACAAGTTAAGTGTTACCGTGATATGGGGAAATCGTTAGGTGTTCTGAGAAACGTCGAGTGTCGAGTGAGCTGCTGATTAGGGATTCTGTTTTCGATTGTAGATTCGGTTAGCGGAGGCATTCAGGCTAGAAAAGGGAAAGGAATCTGTTAGATATATTTGTGATGTCATGACTAATATGATTTGTGTTTAGTTTTCAGATCTTACTTAACAGGACAAATCAATACTTAACTGGAAATCAATACTTATACTGAAGTCAGAACTTAAGATATCAGAACTTAAGTTATCAGAACTTAAGTTATCAGGAGATATTTATCAGGAGATAATATCAGGACTTAAGGAGACTTTCAGATAAGGAAGGCGGCTGATTGAAAGGAAAGAAGATCAAGACAAATACAAGAAGAGATTGGGTGCAAGCAATGCATGAAGAGTTAAATGAATTGGAAAGAAATAAAGTCTGGACCCTAGTGCCAAGACCAAAGAACAGATCTGTTGTTGGTACAAAGTGGGTGTTCAGAAATAAAACTGATAGTGATGGCATAATTACAAGGAATAAAGCAAGGCTGGTTGCAAAAGGATACTCTCAACAGGAGGGAATTGATTATGATGAAATATTTGCACAAGTTGCTAGATTGGAAGCCATAAGGATATTTTTGGCTTATGTTGCTCACAAGAAGTTTAAAGTCTTTCAAATGGATGTGAAAAGTGCTTTTCCTAATGGAGAATTGGAAGAAGAAGTATATGTTGAACAACCTCCAGTTTTTGTAGATTCAAAATTACCTCATCATGTCTACAGACTTGATAAAGCACTTTATGTCCTTAAGCAAGCTCCAAGAGCATGGTAGACATTAGCTCAGTTTCTTCTGGAAAGTGGATTTAACAGAGGGACTATTGACAAAACATTGTTCTATCTCAATCATGGAAATGACTTACTTTTGGTGCAGATATATGTTGATGATATCATTTTTAGTTCTACAAATGACAGACTTTGTAAGAAGTTTGCCAAGCTAATGCCGTCAAGATATCAAATGAGTATGATTGGAGAACTTAGCTATTTTATGGGCCTTCAATTCAAGCAGAATGAAGAGAGAACTTTTATTTGTCAATCTAAGTACACCATAAATTTGTTGAAGAAGTTTGGAATGCAAGATTGTTCAAGTGCATCCACTCATATGGCCACTACAACAAAATTGGATAAAGATACTGGTAAATTAGTAGATATTACTGATTACAGAGGTATGATTGGCTCACTACTCTATCTAACTGCAAGTATACCTGATATCATGTATGCTACCTGTCTTTGTGCAAGATTTTAAGCAGGTCCAAGAGAACCTCACTTAATAGCTGTGAAAAGAATTTTCAAGTACCTTAAGGGTACAGCTGATCTGGGATTGTGGTATCCTAGAGAATCAGACTTTAAGCTAATAGGTTACTCAGATACAGATTTTGCAGGATGCAAAATTGACAGGAAAAGCACAATTGGAAGCTACCAATTTCTTGGAGGCATATTGGTTTCTTGGTTTAGCAAGAAACAAAAGTCAATTTCCACATCAACTGCAGAAGCAAAATACATTGTTGTAGGAAGCTGTTGCGCACAGATTCTTTGGATGAAAAATCAGTTACGGGATTATGGGTTAGAATTTTCTAAAATCCCTATTTACTGTGATAATCAAAGTGCTATTGCTATGATAGGAAATCCAGTTCAACACTCAATGACAAAGTACATCAGCATTAGGTACCACTTCATAAGGGAACATATGGATGAAGGTACAGTGGAATTGCATTTTGTTCCAACAGATCAACAACTAGCAGATATCTTCACAAAACTACTGTGTGAAGCTACTTTTACAAGATTGGTAAATGAACTTGGAATGGTTTCAGGTTCTTTCTCTAAATCTGCCTAGTTTATGTTCTGATACATCAGACTTTATGATCAGTGTTTACAGATATTACTATCTTTGTGTATTATATGCTTAAATTGAAATTTGCTTAAGTGCTGATTGTTGTCTGATGTGAATTTCTAAACTCTGATAGTGATATGAATGTTTCTGTGACTATTCAATCCAATGAGGATAACTATGCTAGATGCTGACCTAGTAGTCTTTAACATACTAAAGATCCCATGTTTGAAGTAATTGTTTATGTGGAAATCTTTTGACACAAGCAAATTCTGATATTGAGCTTAGTTAAAGTTTACTTTGTGTATCTTATTACTAAGTCAAAAACTAGAATAGTTCTTCTTATCTGTTAAGTTTTGATGTTAGTAAATCTGATGGATGTACTAAGTGCTGATAAGCCTCACTTATCAAAAGAAAAAAGAAAAGAAAAGAAATAAATATCAGGTACTCCTTTGAGATCTAGAGTAAAAATGTGGAAGGGACGACCCAAGTGCATTGCTGGTGTTAGTCCCTTAACAATATAGCAAGAATTACAGAAGGGGGGTTGAATGGAATTCTTGAACCTTTTTCTTGAAATAAAAATGTTCAACTCGATTATAAATATATTTGTTTTGATTAGCACAATGCAGAATGTAAACTTAAATGAATCAAAACATAAGTAATTAAAAACAAGAGTCTTTAAAAACTTTCTGGTGGATTTAAACAATTCCACCAGAGATATGTATAATATATCGAGAGGACTCTGTGTGCAGAAATGCCCACAGCTGCTTATAAATGGAACTATTGAGAATGCAGGAAATGCTAAAGATTATGCTTACAAAGATTTCTCTGTTTTTGTGTTTCTCTTAGTTATCTGAGTTCTTTTTCTATTTGCTACTCTCTTGGTTTATATAATACCAAGATTACAAAGTCAAAAAGACTGAACAAATATACAATCTAACAGTCTTAATCTTTGCTGCTTTTCGTCCTCTATTACTCAGTTAATGGACTTCCACAATGTGTTTGTATCCAACTCGACAGCTGTGTGTCAGCTTTCACTGTTCAACTGATGTTTGAATTCTTGATATGATCATCCGCCAACTTTCAGATCATCCGTCGATGACTCAATTGATCATCCGTCGACTGCTATGTTAAACATCCGTTGATAGCCATTTGATCATCCGTCGAAGGCTTTGTTAATCATCCGTCGGTAGCTATTTTGGCACTTGACTTCATTTCACTTATACAGAATTACAAGACATTACTTATGTACAATTAATCAACCTATTCTTCATATCTAGATAAAGTCAACATGACTTATATGCTACTACAGATTCTATACAAAGGTATATACATCACTGTGCTACAAACTTATTATTACATAAGCTACTCACTCGATGGATAATAAGTTAATCATCCGTCGGGACTATAATGATATATCCGTCGGGACTATAATTCTTATCCGTTGAGTGCTACATTATTTCATTAAGTAAAATCTACTTAGATGTTTTGTTTAAGTGATCATCAAGTACACAACATATTCACAACAATCTCCCCCAATTTATGTCTACTGGAATTGTAGCCATAAATTAAGAGATACTTGATGATAACAAAACATCCTAAACATATATCTTTAAAGATAAGTAGATAAAACTGAAAGTGCTTCAATTTAAACAAAATGTACAAGGTTTGGCTCACAGTCAGTTCAAGATGCTCCTCTAGCCTGAGCAGGTTTTTCTAGTTTCTTGAAGGTCTGGATCTTCTTCCAAGCTTTCTGTTGTTTTCTTCAATTTGATTCTGGAGCTGCCTGTGGAATTCTAGTTCATCAGATTCTGAGAGATCTAGCATTTCTTGCATCTCCAAGAGAGTCTCATTGCTAGAGATACTCAATTGGTCTTCTAGTCTGAAGAATCTTCTCACACCCTTGTCATCCGTGAATTCCATCAGCCAGTGGGGCCTTAGATGCACTCTTCTCCCTGTGTATGGGATGATTAGAGTCTTTGGGAGTGCATCTTTAGCTCTAACACTCCTCAGCTCTTCAATCTTCTTCAATACTAGTCTTCTTGCAGTTACATTGAACCCAAAGTTTTTCTTGAAGGATGAATAGACTTTGATCAACACAGCTTGGCTTTCTTGAAGTATCCTGTGAAGAGGCCATTGAATCTCCCTTCCTCCTTTGTACTTGAACACCAACCTTTCAGGTAGGTTTCTGTATGCATCAATTGCCCTTACTTCATCCAGTTCCTCCAGATAAAGGTTTAGATCTAAGAATTCTTTGATATCACACAAGTACAAGTAGTCTCCCCTGTTGACCTTGGGTTTAGCTTTAACTACTAACTTGGATTTGAGAGGTGACAGCTTCACTTTCTTGACTGCCCTTGATTTTGTCCTTTTTGGCTTAGAAAGGATTGGCAAGTTGAAGTCAGGAATTGGTAATTTATCCCACTCTATTGGCTCATCCTTCGGCACAATAGTCTCTCCATGTATGTTCCTGTAGGGGTCCACCACCCTTATGTCTTCAAATACCACAGAGGGCTTTAATGCTTGAGTTTTAGCTTGAGTGGTTTCCTTAGGAAATTGATCTTCCAATTCCTTATCAACAACATCCAGTTTCCTTTTTGTTCTTCTAGCCAATTCTTTCTTTCTTGGGGATTTCTTCTGTTCTTCAATCTTCTTCTTTGATTCAGCAGCTTCAGATGGTTGAGAGGGAATTTGTTGAGAAGAGTTTACAGCCTGTAGCTTGGCCAGGATGACAATCTGCTCTTTCTTTTGTTTAGATTTCTTTGCATCTAGAGCAGCTTGCCTCTTTTCCTTCTTTAATCTTGCTTTCTCTTCTTTCTTTGCTTGAGAAAATTGTGGATGTCCAGCTACCACACAAACTTCCTTTCCATTTCTGAATATCTTCGCAATTCTCCTTTTTGAGGCTGAATCAGCTGGATCTTTATAGAAGACAATGGATCTTGACAGAAGCTTCTTTTCATCAGGCTTGGATGTCTCATACACAGTGTCCAAGGGATTCTTCAAAGATGACTTTGGATAATTTTCCCTTGGTTTAAGAATTGTTTCAGCCTTTTGTGATTTGATGCAGGAAGATTATCCTTTCTCCAGATAGTTTATGCTCATCTCATTCACACTGATTGGCTTGACATGAGAGTGATGGATGGCTGACTTAACTGGCTCCTTGATTAGTTCAAACTTTTTCTGAATTTCCTCATCAATCTTTTCCCAGTTGATTAAACTCAACTTTCCTTTTTCAGCAACTTTCAAATTTTCTGCTGCTGCTTCAGTTAGATCTATACCATCTGCAACTGGTGGCTTGGAGATAGTAATTGAAGGTACAATTACTTTGCTGATTTGCACTTGAAGTTTCTCCCCCTCTGTTGGTCCTTTCTCCCCTTACTTGATTCTCTCTCCCCCTTTTTGTTATTATCAAGTTGAGGAGTTAGGCCTCGTGCTTTAGCTAGTTGCATGAGAAGATTTGTCTGAGTCTGTTGATTTTGAAGAAGAATAGCCACTGAATATTCAATAATTTGAACTCTGTTTTCCAGCTTGGCTAGCTTCTTTTCAGAGTCTGATTCTCTCCTCAATCTTAGTAGTAGATCTTGCATGGTACCATATGGCATTACTGAATCCAGCTTCTCAGAGTTATAGGTCTTCAAGTCAGCTATATTTCTTTTCAATTCATCCACACTGAGATTCTGTCTTAAGTGCTGGATCTTCATTAGATGTAGAGAGTCTAGGTGAGCTTGAAGAACAACCTTGGTACCAGCATCTGAAGTTTCCTGAAGGGCCTGTTGAATAGCCATTACTTGTTTGACCAAAGACACCTCAAATTGTCCTGGTGTAGATTCCTTTGCCCATGCCCATTCAGGTAAACTTAAAGCAGAACTTGGGCCTTCAGCTCCCCCTAAGTTCATGCTTCCATCCAAAGAACCAGAGTCATCATTATTAGAATTTACTCCAAATTCTTCAGATGGCTCTCCAGCTTGAGAAGGCATCCTGTTAACAGCAGCTTTATCTCTTTGAAGAGATTCTGTGGTGTGCACTAAATTCAAAGTCTGCTCTGCCTCCACATTGCCCTGAGCAGCCAACAATTGATAGGCTGACACAGGATGAGTAAAAGTGTCAGCATCCAAGGAAATGTTATCAATTTCAGCTTTGTAATGTTGCTGAAATTGTCTTTCCTTTTCAGCATCATCCACAATCATTAAATCACTAGCAATGGCTGGATCCATCCTTATTTCTCCTGTACCTGTCTTTCTCTCATATTCTCTCTTTTGTTGCATCAGGGTCTCACCCTGGCTCCCCACCCTCACACCCTCACCTTCACCTACTAAGGTGGGACTCCTCTCACTCACTTTTGCCAATCCTGAAGAAATGGATTGCTGAGATTCACTCTTTTCCTCTCCTTTTGCCTGGGAACAACCCGGCCTCTCACTCAATGCACTCTCCTCTCTCAGTCCTAAGAGTGACTGTATTACCACTAAATCTTCTGCACTTGAAATAATTGAAGTTTGAAGTTGTGCAGAGACACTCGACGGATAAGTGATATCCGTTGGGTGAGTGGTAAAGCTATCCGACGGATAACTGCTGTTAAGCTTATCCGTCAGGATACAATCACTACTCGACGGATGAGCAATATCCATCGAGAGAGTAGAAATGAATGAGGTGGGAAGAGAAACTATTGTTGACTCTGTGTTGATTGAAGTTATTTGAGGCACAGATGTCACAATAGTATCTGAAAGAATTGGAAAGTGGGCCAACAAATCATCTGAAAGATGATGCTCACTTGCACTTGATTTTGGCTTCCCCAACAGAGTTAAAGAAGAGGAATCGGGAATTGAAGTGTTTATCATATCCACTTCTAGTGAGTTAGTTGGTGAGTATGGTGTTTCAGTGGCTTCTATTATAAGAGATTTTGGCTGTGACTCCACATTTATTGGAGCCACATCAATCTGAATTTGAGAAGGTGCAGGGACTGTGTCTTTAGCACCAGTTTGCACTGTGTGTGTGCCCTGTGCATCCCCAGTTGTTTTGGATTTCTTCTTTCTAGTGTAAGTTTGGGGTGAGCTTGTGTCCCTAACCCTTTTGGCCTGTGCTCTTGGATGAGAGCTTTGTTCAATAGCCACATCCTTTTGGGAGGATGCAACTAGAAGTGAGCTTTTGTCCTTTTTAAGCACTGCAGTTTGTTGGGAAACTGCAGTGTGGCTAGGCTGGGATTCACTCAACTCTCCAACCTTATCCTTGGGGTTTCCTTGATGTTCACCCCTTCCCTCACCTATCTGACCCTCCTTCACACTCCCCTATTTGGCTTTGGTAGATTTTTCAACTAGTACCTTTTGAGAGATACCAGAGGGGGTTTTCTTTGATTTGGATTTGGAAATGACAGTTGATTTGGCAGCTTTGGTAGGCAACTGTTTGGTCATTGACACAATTGCCATAGCTATGCCTGAACTCAAAGAAATAGAGGAGATTGGTATAGTTGAGGGTATGGATGAACTTACCTCACTTACCTGAGGTGTTAGCATAACAGGGAAATAGAACATTGGCACATCCCTATGGTGGTTGGCTCTGTTCAAATCTGCAATGATTCTTCTCTCTTGAACCTAACAAGCTAATTTGTTGTTTGGGTTCTCAAGTGCAATTTCTTGACAAAGATGGTTAGCCAATAGCATAAAAAATCTAGCATAATATATGTTCTTTCCCCTTTTGGCTAACTCACCTAGCTTAAAACCTAACTTATATATGACAAGGTCACTAAAATTGTAAAATTTGTCTGTAACTAGCATGTATAGCATGTTAAGCATGGAAATGTTCAAAGAATCAAAATTACTGATTTTTCCAGAGAAAACTTTAGTTACAACATCACACATAAAACTCCATTTCTTCCTAAGACCTAATCTCCTAATATCACTTAGCTTAGTAGTAGGAAGTGCATAATGCATGGAATTAAGCATATTGATCAAATCAGTGTCAGTGTGTGGTGAAGTTACATTATCATCAGAAATCTTGAAACATGCTTTTATCACATCACTATTGATACAGAATTCATTACCTTTGATGGTCAGAGTGATGGTTTTGTCAGTAGAGTTGTAAATTGCTGAAGTCCACATCTCTTTAACAACTTCACAAAAGATTGTGGGTGATTCAAGCATGGCAAAACTTAACTTGCAGTTCTTCACGAAGTCCATCATCTTGTGATAGTCTTCTGATTACTGAATACCCTTGTTGACCAAAGCCGTGAAGTTGTTCTTCTCGTAAATGAACCCAGTTTGAGACATAATCTTTACTACAAGTGCCATTGTTAGAGAAGGAAAACTTGAAGAGAAAGAGGATTTTTGCTTGAGAGAGAATGAAATAAACGCAGTTAAATTTGAGAATGATAAAAGAAAATGATTAGAAAGAAATAAGCTTTTATACTTTGCTCAAAAACAATGGATAAAAATAATAAAGAGAAGTAAATTACCTAATAGAAATTGCCTAAAATTAGCCATTTTAAAAATAAACTGTAAAAATTCCACTCATTATCCGTCGTGTAATGCTTACAAACTGTAAGTATACTCGATGGATAATGTTCAGGGAATTAACGGTTGAGATTTAGACACTTCGACGGATGAGGATAAACTGTTATCCGTCGAGTTTTAAAAGATTCCAGAAAAATAATTGATTTTTATTTGCACATTGAATATCGACGGATGACTCAACTCCATGGATAATGTTCATCCGTCGAGATGAAAATTTTGACTTAGCCAAAATTTCATCCAAGACTAAAAAACCAGTTAAATTTCTGGCTACTTTTCAACTTGCAAAATAACTCAGATAAATTCAAGAGTAATTAAGCATACCTAACTCACTTACCAACCTAGAAAAGGTGGATTCATCCAGTGGCTTGGTAAAAATATCTGCAAGTTGTTTCTCACTTGGAACAAAATGTAACTCTACAGTACCGTTCATTACATGTTCCCTTATGAAATGGTACTTGATGTCTATGTGCTTTGTCCTTGAATGTTGCACTGGATTTTTCAGTGATGGCAATTGCACTTGTGTTGTCACAGAAAATAGGAATCCTTTCAACTTGCAAACCATAGTCTAGCAATTGATTTTTCATCCATAAAATCTGTGCACAGCAACTGCCAACAGCAATATATTCAGCTTCAGCTGTAGAGGTAGAAACTGAATTTTGCTTTTTACTGAACCAGGACACAAGCTTGTCTCCTAAAAATTGACAGGTTCCTGTTGTGCTCTTTCTATCTGAATAACCAGTTAGATCAAAACCAGAATCTCTAGGATACCAAATGCCAAGTTTTGGTGTTCCCTTGAGATATCTGAAAATTCTCTTAATAGCTATTAAGTGAGACTCTCTAGGATCAGCCTGAAATCTAGCACATAAACATGTAGCAAACATTATATCTGGCCTACTAGCTGTTAAGTACAGAAGTGAGCCAACCATGCCTCTATAGCTTGAAATATCCACAGACTTTTCAGTAGTGTTTAGTTCAAGCTTAGTTGCAGTGGCCATGAGAGTTTTTGCAGATGTGCAATCCATTAGATCAAACTTCTTTAAAAGATCAAAAATATATTTACTGTAATAACCCCAATTTTTGGAAATTTTTGAAACCCTTATGAATAGTGATTTTGCAGATTATGCTGAATGAGAAAACTTTTCATGCCACACTATGTAGGGGTTCTGTTATTGATCTTCTGGGATATTATTAGTACTCTATGTGGTATATAAGTGTATGTAAAGATCGTCAGAATCCAATTCCGAACACTTTGACTTTTCCCGGAAATCCACTAGATACGGAAAGAATTGAGTATAAGGTAACAGGATAAAAAGGATTTAAATTCAAGGATTTTAATAGAGGATCATAAAAAGGAATATAATGTATTGAGAAAGGTTAAAGGAACCTAAGTAATAAGATCCCGGGTATGATCCCTCAAACGATAAACGAAAACGAAAGTTATGCGAACCGAATAACAGATCAGCGGTCATTAGGCAAACAATTAGGAAGTTAATCAAAGAGATTAGAGGGGATGATGGCATCCAACCAATGAGAAGAGGACAAAGGAGGGAGGGTGACATCACATGATGACATAAGCATGACATAAGGGAAGAAATTGTTGGATGATTGTGAACCACGCAATAATTACCATGGTAAAAAGGTAAGAAATCAAAACAAAACAAATCAATAATCAACCAACAAAGCCAAACATTTCATTTTCACCAAAAAACACAAACTTTTCATTTCCTTCTTCCTAGCTCTCGGCTTTTGCCATTTTCAAAGGAAAGAAAAATCAAAACCAAGATCCAAGCTTTGTTAAATCATGAGGTAATTATCTAAGGTTCCTTATACATAGATATATCTATCCCATGAGTTTAAGCTTCTAATTCCTTCACAATCTCTTCCAATAAATCATAAAAGAAGATGGTGAATAGTGTTTTTCAAGAACTAAAATTTTTGTTCTTGAAGTTTTGTTTAGTTTAAGCTTGGATAAGGACTTTAAGGGTGATTCCAAGCCATTCTCTTGATTCTCCACTCTCCAAGGAAGGTATAAACTCCAAACCCTAGCTTTAGTTTTGAGTAATTAGGAATGAATATGATTGATATAGTATATGTGAAGCATGATACTTGTTTGTTTAAAGTTTGGTTGAGTTTGTAGAGATTAGTTGGTTTTGTGGTGTTTTTGGAGTTGTAAATCTTGATAATTAGTTAAAGAACCTAAGTAAAGCTTTTAGTTCATGTGGGGAATAAGTATAAATTGTTAATGTAGAGTTGTTGGGGCTGTTATGATGTAGTATTGATTGAGTTTTGATTGGGTTGTGAATTGGGATTGATTGGTGGTTGTTTTGGAATGGTTTAAATTTGGGAAATCGCGTAAACATAGCCGTCGTAATGTCCGATTTACCGTAGACTGTTTTTCTTCTTAACATCAGAACCCTTGAACTCACTGCTAGGTTTTGACCATTGCCATGTTTAGATAGTTCATGTTACGAGCTTCGTTTTGATATGTGGTTCGTTTGATTCCGATGTACGATTTAGGAGAAACGGCCGTTTTAAGTAACGACGTTTCGTGAACGAATCATTACCCCTCGCCTTACTTTGAAACATAGGTTAAAGACCTTAAAGGACTAATTGAAGTATGAAACATTTATGTAAGGTGTAATAGGCAGTTGGTAAGACACTTGCGAAAGAATCGCCTTAAAACTCATAATGGTTAATTTATTAAAAATGGTGGAGTCGAGGGTACTCGAGTGACTTAAGAGAATCAGTAAGCGCAAAACGAGCATTATAGTCTAAGTTGGTTAAAGTATAGATTTACAAGTGACTTTGGTTTAATTCCAACTTACTTTTTGTTTATAGGTTACCAGACTCGTCCCGAGCCATTGTAACCCCCAGTCGCTCAGGCAAGTTTTCTACCCGCTACACTGTTGTTGTGATGTATATATGTATATGCATTGTCTTGTGATAAATGCATGTTGGTTAATTAGCAAATTCTTGCAATATATTGGAGCATGTGATATGGTATATATGCATGCCTGTTTCGTATTCTTGCCATATATATCTGTTGGTTCAGTTGATAATACCTATGCTAGAGAATAGCGGTAATTTGCATATACCCTTAGTATAGGGACCCAAAGGTGAAAACATTTTCTAAAACCGGGAGTCGAGGATCCCGAGTAGATTTTATATATATATATATATATATTTATATATATATATATGGTTATAGTTTTCAAAACTATTAATCGAATAAGGTTTATTCGATAACTTTATATTATTTAATGAATATTATTTCGAATATTCATCCGAGGGCTTATGACTCAGCTTATTTTATTTATTGAATATTATTTCGAATATTCATCCGAGGGCTTATGACTCAGCTGATTTATTTATTGAATATTATTTCGAATATTTATTCGAGGGCTTATGACTCAGCTTATTTTATTTATTGAATATTATTTGAATATTCATTTGAGGATCTATGACTCCGATTATTTGCTGAGATATATTCTTTATTTTATTAAAGAATAAGGTGTCGAGCATCAAACTTATTTTTTTGATTATTCAAATAAAGATGGTACTTTCGTATAAGTATATCTTTGGTTATTTAATACTCATTTCAAGTATAAGTTTTACAACATCTAATTCAATTATTTTTATAAAGATTATTCTTCATGGAAATATTATTTAAATAATAATATTCAGATATCTTTTATATATATTGGGACTGATTTATTTTATTAAATCAGCATCACTCCGAACATTCTTAAAAATGTTTTGCGAGTCTTCAAAATGATTTTTAAAAGTTTGAGCGGATCCCAAAACTCATTTTTATATTTAAGATCCTCCTTTCGAAGGGGATTTAAATACTCGCTCAAAACCTGAGGGATCCGGCTCTGTGGTGTGTTTTATATTCGCAACAAGGTTGCTGTCTTGATAAAAGAATTTTGATTACTTACCCAACACTCGGGAAGTAAAATTCTTGGAACAAGTTAATCCATTAACAGGCATCACCTGGGAAATATCGGTGAGTTTTCCTTTCCAACTAGATACGACTTCTTGGTGGAGCCGTATCAACAAGTTTCTACTTGGGGAAAGTGGGGACGAGCTTTACGTTTCAGAGTCATGGATTTCATTTGAACTAGGAGTGGCGTAAGTGGTCGAGTAGCGCCGGCCCAGCCTTATTATATTGGCCCAAATGGCCTGGAAGTTCCGCTAAGGCGGTCTATTCCTTAGGAGTTCAGTGTTCGGTTGACAAGTAAATCCGACAGGTTCTCCTCTACATGTAGAAAATGGTGGGGTTGTACTACTACGACTGATCATCGTAAGTGGTCTTCCTGGCGCGGCAAACTCCCGTAATGAGTTCATCATCCAATTGGATATTTCTACAACACTACACAGAGCACTTCGATAGAAAGGCTACGGTTGGGCGATTGTTGAGTGTTGGCAGGGTCAAGTTTTCAAAATGATGTTTGCATCAAATGAAGTATCTCATAACTTCATTTTATTTTGATGATATTTTAAAGATTGAATCTATTCAAGTATTATCTTGTAGTCTCATCTATGTGATGAACTGTTGAACTAATTATAACTTGAACGGTGGTAGTTCAAGTAGTATTTGGAAAAGATATAAGTATATTGGAGTATCTTGTAACTTCATCTTTTAAAAACTTATATCTAGTAAATGATTATCTTATGCATGTCAAAGATTTTCAGAAAAACGTTGAGTCAAGGTTAGATATATGAGATCACCTTGCAACGATAGTTTTATACAGTTATAAACTGGAACTCTGTGTATATTATGCATGGAAGAGGACTTCTAAGATTTTGAAAAGTATATATGTTTATATACTGAATATTTTGCGACTTCATCACATTAAGATATCAAACTTGGTTCATTTCTTTTGATCAAGACTTTCATGAGTACTATGAGAAGGCTCATATATTGTTAATCATTATACATATTATTTTGGTGTGCTTGCTGCTCACCCTTGCTTTCTTCTTTCATCACACAACAACAGATAGAAAAGATGAACAGGACCAAGCTCCCGATTCGCAAGCGATTAGGAAACGTTCTGCAGTTTCCTATAGGCGTTGATGTCGCTGTAGCTGAGGTAGGAACTACCAATAGGCTAGGCTTTCAACTTTTGATGTACCAGACTTATGTATCTTTATCAATTGTCATAATGGCAAAGAAATGTAAATTTATTCAGAAACCTGTTTAAGGTTAATTGGCATATAATTGTGGAATAAAACGACTTGTGATTATTTTTGGATATTCATCTCTGAGACTATAACTTGTGGTGTGTGTGTTTATTGTGGGGTCACAGTACAGAGTAGTTGATTATTTATTAAGATTGGGTGTTATTAAGGGAAATGGAACTCGTGACAACCTGGATCCCCGACCCCGGATTTGGGGGTGTTACAGAAATGGTATCAGAGCTAAGCGTTATAAACCTCAGAGATGATGTGATGTTAAGATAATAAGTTCACTAAGATAATAAGAACTCTTGCCAAGTTCATAGTCGGGCTACCTAACGTAGTACTGACAGTTAAAACCCTTACGGGAACCCTTATAAATATCGTGATAGTAACATAGTTCGTTCTCGTATAGGGCAGCGGGGCACCGAACCCTGAGGTTCAGGAGCATCAGCATGAGGATGTTTTATTACAAGTTGGAGATCAAATTGTGAATCTGATGGAGTACCCTAATGAGGGACCGGATGAGATTCATATTGAGAATGTTGCGGTTGAGGATGTTATTCAGGAAAGGATTGTGGCTGAGGAGGATCTCATGGAGGATCCTGATGAGAATGAAGAGAGGACCGCTGAGGAATTGATGACCGTAGTCAGGGCGACTACCAGAGCAAGAATGGCCGCGAGGGTGGCACTAGAGGATGAAGAGTTACCAAGGGCACAAAGGTTAATGAGGGAAGAAGGAGTGGGGCCTTCCACGACCCCAATTATACCAGTATCAGACCCTCTTCCAGAGGTTCCTGTAGACATCCATGAGGTTCCACCAATTCCTGTTCCCTCCCCTGTACAGAGCCCAGCACATACTGAGGAAATGCCACATTTATCTCCTGCACCAATGTCACCTGATACCGTGATTGGTTATCCGTTTGGATCTCCTGGGTCTGCGCCACCTGCACCCCATGGACTGCTAGATACTACCACTCAGGCTTCTCTTATCGCCAATTATCACATGACTTTGGGTGGCCTGTCCGAGGCCCGTAATGTTAGGAGTGATCTGTTGGATCGACTTACTGCACCAAGGATTGAGGGCGGGGTACTTCCGGCGGGATTAGCTCATAGCATGGAAAGGATTGATGCTACCACCCGTGTTACAGCTAGAGGCCATCTTGAGGGTCAGATTGATCCAACTCTACTTGCAGCTATCTTAGACCTCATCACCTCTGTGATGGAGCAGGTTAGGGATGTCGTGCGTGCTCGCATTTCTTGATCCATGGTAGTGTGCAGAGCCAGAGCAATCAGACAAGGGTTTCATGTAGCACCGCTTTTGGAGGATTAGCCTAAGTTATGAATGATTAGTTCTAATGACTAGATGATTAACTATGGTAGTACTTTTGGGATAGAAGCGATCAGATCACATGATGTAATTCTCTTTAATATGTTCAGTTGTTGTACCCTCGAACCAATGGTTATGTATATATTCGTTAATTTCAGTTCAGATCAGTTCGTGGTGATAAGTTCATATTGTTAATTGCACTATTAACACTTAAGAGGGTGTCATGAAGTTTATAGAACTTGAGAATTCATAATTTGCAATCGTGCAAGGACTGAAAGAGGGAAAGACTTAAGCAAAGTAAGTAAGACAAATATCCAGAGATTCTCAAAATTTTTCCAAGTAATATGCCCCCACAAGGAATAAGATTAGGGGAAAACCTTGAATGTGATAATCAGGGAGGTCGCAATTAAGATATAAGGAACCCAGAATATAATGAAGTGGAAAATAAAGATTTTAAATTAAAAAGATGACCCCAATTATGGGGAGTAGGAAGAAATATTTAGACTGAGAAAACAGAAGTCGAGCAAGATAGGAAGAACCGGAATGGTACTCCTATTGGGCAATCCATGGACCTGCCTAAAACAAAACTTATACTTTTACCCCTAACCACCACCTTGAGGAAACAATGTGGTGTGAAATTCTTTCAGGACCTTTAAGTCGCTAAGCTCTCAGAGTTCCAAGGAACAAGCTGACCCAGTCGAGGCAAGAGCCTGGCTAAAGGAAATACAGGAATCATTTGAGATTCTAAATGATTGACGAATCACAAAAGAGTGTTTTTGTCACTTACCCTCCTAAGAGAGAGGCCACCCGCTGGTGAAAGACCAAGAAAGGCACGGAGCCAGAGGTTAGAATAAACTGATTAAAGTTCAGTCAATTGTTTTCAGGAAAGTACTTCCCAAGGTTATGGAGATAGTGTAAAAGCTTTAGAGCCAGAACAAAGGCAGACGAGTATGATGAATTATGAATCTAAGTTGTAAAAGTTATCAAGATTCGTTCTGAGGACACGAATCCAGAATGACGAGATGTTAGAAATCAATGCTTATGTTGTGTTGGTTCATGAAATAATGATAAGAGAAAGGAAAATAAAAAAAAACTGAAGTGGAAAGGAATATAAAGGCAACAGAGTTTGAGGAATGATAAGGGAGTTGGGTATGAGGAAACCCTAAAGACTCGTAGCAATAGAAATAGAAAAGTATGTAATCGTCGGGATGAGGGTGATTCACCATGAGTTAAAGTTGATGATTGAAGGAATAAGATATACATATATTTTATCCCCTGTAAGTTGGGAGAATTCAATGAAACCTTGAGATAATTCGAAGGGTAGATAATGAGACGCAGATAGACTAAGGAGACAAGGAAGTAAGAAATTAAGAAAATTGGATGAAGGAAATGACCTTCAAGAATGTGAAGTGTAAGACCGGTGGCTTGATACCCAGAAAGGGAGACGCCAGGTATGAAATATATCCCAACATTGAGATGACTGTTGAGATAAACAACAAAAGTAAATGAGGAATTATTAAGAAGAAGTTCACGTTGAACACAACAAATATCTTCCAGAACATCCCTGTTGTCATTACCAAATTAGGAAAGGAAAGCGGGTAAACATTGTTATCTTTTGGAGGCCATATGGGTTGACCTCAGTTTGAATAAGGATGCTATTGTGAAATTGGTATAGACTATCAAGGTGGGAATGATTGAATAAGATAATCTATCAAGGATATATGACTTGATTTATCCATGAAAGGGTGCAAGTATTTTTTTTTAAAGGTGGAATTAAGGATATAACTTCGATAACTTGAGATGAATCCTAGGGGAATGCATAAAGGTTGGCATCCACCCTTAATAGGGACAACATGAGTTTTGACAGTATGAATAGGAAAGGATCAAGGTAACAACAACCTTTAAAGATCAGTAAAGAAATTTTTCAGAAGTACATAGACAATGGTTCTATTATTAGTAAATGGTATTTTGATATGCCCTGTATCTAGGGAATACGGGAGGAACGATTTAAGGATAACCTTAGAGGTTTTACAAGGAGAAAGGTAATATTCAAATTTCTCAAGAATAGAAATGTTGATAAAGGAAATATGACGTAATTATAATGATGCCAAGTGGGGCACGTGTTAAACCACGAGAAAGTATGGATCGAACCAGTAATGGTCGAAATTGTTCAGGGCAATTAGGACTTAAGATAAAAGATGTTCTAAGTATGATTGAGAGTCAATCGTGACAATGATTAACCTCTAAAGACTGAGGCAATAACTTATGAAAAAATGGTGATTTTTTTTTACTCATTAGATTTTAAGGAAAACATCTTCACATAAGCAGTGATTGAAATGAGGTAGAAAATTTATTTGGAGTTGGTTAAAATGACATTGACTGTAAGGAAATTTTACTATCAGGAAAGGCCAAAGAGGTGGCCGACACTTTAAAGGTAAGAGGATAATTATAGGCGCTTGTGCCAAAGGAATACAGTGATGATGGTTAAAGCTATGAGGGTTGTATTATGGTTTGGAAGATTGACATTCCTTCTGATGACCGTGCAATACCCAACCGTAATAGTAGTTGGTAAAGGTTTAATTCGTGTAATCGCCATGAGCGGGCTATCTATCTCAGAAGATACTATCTTGAGATAAGCCAGGACCATGTTTCAAAAAGGACTAGATGAACCCTTGAGTTAAGTCTTCTATTTAGGGCATACGATTAAGAATGGTATTAACCTGCTATCGTTGCTTTGACTGAAACTCTTCTGCAATTTTATCTACTTCATGTCATGAAAGTACGTCAGAGTTTGGAGTGTTCTTCATGAATTATGATTGGTGGTTATGTTAACTCCTTAGAAGTATTCTATACGACATGTATGGACTCCGTATGGTTAGATATTAAAATTTCATGGGAAGTGAATGACGACAGTATGTCAGTGGTGGACCATAGTAATGCAACAACGATTCTGCGAGTAATGAGCTGATTACAACCGTGAGAGTTGTATTGGAATGGATGTTGAGATTAAGTACCACTAATCGGGTCGTGGTAGTGTATAAGTTATCATTGATAGACTAATTAAGTAGAGTATCTAACTATTGAATATTTATTCCCTCTTATGAAAAGAGGGTCGTATTACTATATGAGGAAGGTTGCGGTGCAAGCATAGGATTCTAGTAACGATGATGTCTAGAATGAGATCCCAGATTCGATTTTCGATATCGAGGGAGTTTCAAAGGTGATTGTGTATAAGCTCGAGGAAGAGCATGGGTCCATAGAATGATGGACGGAATAGCAAAAATATTTAAGCATGCGAAATGCGATGCGATAATACTTGATATATATACATATATGTTTTGTTCTCCTATGACAAACCTCTATAGTTCAGAGGTAGGTTCCAAGCCAGATATTTTGTGGCAATATATTTTTTTTCATATATACAATTCTCTTCAATTCGTTCTTTTCTCTTCTTTCCATTTCATATAAACTGAGAAGAACAACCCTTCCAGAAGGGGAGGTATTGCCGAATGACTATCTATCTGTGTGATAGAAGCCGAGTAGGATGGCCACCTTCTGTACTAACTATGCGATATAACAAGTGTTCATGATCATAGTGATCTCTCAACAAATTCCTTTACTTCTATATGATTGATCAAGCTTCCAAAGATAGAAGCAGCTAAAGGAGTAGTAAAGTTATGGTGGTATTCGGAATGGAAACACATTCATGATACTAAGGTTGACGTGGTTACTAAAAGGTTATAGAACGCTAACGAGCAAAGGTATAACCAGTATAATATTAGGAACGGAAGGTAGTAGCGATTACGAACTGGAAAAGAATGGGTATTAAGAAGTAAAAGCTCTAATGCTAAAAGCTATAATGAGAGTCTGTGCAATAGACTTGAAATAATTTGGAATGATCAGTTATCATGGATTGAGTTTTCTTACGATAATAGATCATATGTCAGTATTGAGATATCGCCTTATGGGATCCTTGAGGGAAGAAAATGTCGATCTCCCTTATGTTAGGATGAAGTTGTAGAGCGCAAAATGCTCGGACCAGCAGTGGTCCAAAGGACCAAGGATATGATAGATCTAATTAGAGGACGGCTGGTAGTAGCCCAAGATGGACATGATACATATGTTGATTTGACACAAAAGGACAAGGAATAGGAAGTAGGGGACCTAGTGCTGTTATAGGTATTCCCTCAGAAAGGATTGATGAGATTCGAAAAGAAAGGAAAGCTAAGTCCACAATGTGTCGGACCCTTGGATATACTAAAACATATTGGGAAGATAGCATATGAGCTAGCCCTACCCCCGAACCTGTAGCAAGTTCATAACGTGTTTCACGTATCAATGTTAAGAAAGTGTAATTCGGATGCCAGATAAATAGGGGCATATGAGCGCTTAGACATGCAACCCGACGTAACCTATATGGAGCAACCAGGAATGGTTATAGAGTGAAAAGGAACAAGTGCTTAGGAGAAGGGTTATTAAACTAGGCAGAGTTTGGTGGTAGGACCACAATGTGGGAAAATTTACTCGAGAGTTAGAAAGTGCAATGCTAATAGAGTATCCCTATTCATTTTCTATCTGATTCCGGGACGGAATCCTTTTAAGGAGGAGAGACTGTAATAACCCCAATTTTTGGAAATTTTTGAAACTCTTATGAATAGTGATTTTGCAGATTATGCTGAATGAGAAAACTTTTCATGCCACACTATGTAGGGGTTCTGTTATTGATCTTCTGGGATATTATTAGTACTCTATGTGGTATATAAGTGTATGTAAAGATCGTCAGAATCCAATTCCGAATACTTTAATTTTTCCCGGAAATCCACTAGATACGGAAAGAATTGAGTATAAGGTAACAGGATAAAAAGGATTTAAATTCAAGGATTTTAAAAGAGGATCATAAAAAGGAATATAATGTATTGAGAAAGGTTAAGGGAACCTAAGTAATAAGATCCCGGGTATGATCCCTCAAACGATAAACGAAAACGAAAGTTAAGCGAACCGAATAACAGATCAGCGGTCATTAGGCAAACAATTAGGAAGTTAATCAAAGAGATTAGAGGGGATGATGTCATCCAACCAATGAGAAGAGGACAAAGGAGGGAGGGTGACATCACATGATGACATAAGCATGACATAAGGGAAGGAATTGTTGGATGATTGTGAACCACACAATAATTACCATGGTAAAAAGGTAAGAAATCAAAACAAAACAAATCAAAAATCAACCAACCAAGCCAAACATTTCATTTTCACCAAAAAACACAAACTTTTCATTTCCTTCTTCCTAGCTCTCGGCTTTTGCCATTTTCAAAGGAAAGAAAAATCCAAAACCAAGATCCAAGCTTTGTTAAATCATGAGGTAATTATCTAAGGTTCCTTATACATAGATATAGCTATCCCATGAGTTTAAGCTTCTAATTCCTTCACAATCTCTTCCAATAAATCATGGAAGAAGATGGTGAATAGTGTTTTCAAGAACTAAAATTTTTGTTCTTGAAGTTTTGTTTAGTTTAAGCTTGGATAAGGACTTTAAGGGTGATTCCAAGCCATTCTCTTGATTCTCCACTCTCCAAGGAAGCTATAAACTCCAAACCCTAGCTTTAGTTTTGAGTAATTAGGAATGATTATGATTGATATAGTATATGGGAATAAGTATAAATTGTTAATGTGGAGTTGTTGGGGCTGTTATGATGTAGTATGGATGGAGTTTTGATTGGGTTGTGAATAGGGATTGATTGGTGGTTGTTTTGGAATGGTTTAAATTTGGGAAATCGCGTAAATATAGCCGTCGTAATGCCCGATTTACCGTAGACTGTTTTTGTTCTTAACATCAGAACCCTTGAACTCACTGCTAGGTTTTGACCATTGCCATGTTTATATAGTTCATGTTACGAGCTTTGTTTTGATATGTGGTTCGTTTGATTCCGATGTACGGTTTAGGAGAAATGGCCGTTTTAAGTAACGACATTTCACGAACGAATCATTACCCCTCGCCTTACTTTGAAACATAGTTTAAAGACCTTAAAGGACTAATTGAAGTATGAAACATTTACGTAAGGTGTAATAGGCAGTTGGTAAGACTCTTGCGAAAGAATCGCCTTAAAACTCGTAATGGTTAATTTATTAAAAATGGTGGAGCCGAGGGTACTCGAGTGACTTAAGAGAATCAGTAAGCGCAAAACGAGCATTAGAGTCTAAGTTGGTTAAAGTATAGATTTACAAGTGACTTTGGTTTAATTCCAACTTACTTTTTGTTTATAGGTTACCAGACTCGTCCCGAGCCATTGTAACCCCCAGTCGCTCAGGCAAGTTTTCTACCCGCTATACTGTTGTTGTGATGTATATATGTATATGCATTGTCTTGTGATAAATGCATGTTGGTTAATTAGCAAATTCTTGCAATATATTGGAGCATGTGATATGGTATATATGCATGCCTGTTTCGTATTCTTGCCATATATATCTGTTGATTCAGTTGATAATACCTATGCTAGAGAATAGCGGTAATTTGCATATACCCTTAGTATAGGGACCCAAAGCTGAAAACATTTTCTAAAACCGGGAGTCGAGGATCCCGAGTAGATTTTATATATATATATATTTATATATATATATGGTTATAGTTTTCAAAACTATTAATCGAATAAGGTTTATTCGATAACTTTATATTATTTAATGAATATTATTTCGAATATTCATTCGAGGGCTTATGACTCAGCTTATTTTATTTATTGAATATTATTTCGAATATTCATCTGAGGGCTTATGACTCAGCTGATTTATTTATTGAATATTATTTCGAATATTTATTCGAGGGCTTATGACTCAGCTTATTTTATTTATTGAATATTATTTGAATATTCATTTGAGGATCTATGACTCCGATTATTTGCTGAGATATATTCTTTATTTTATTAAAGAATAAGGTGTCGATCATCAAACTTATTTTTTTGATTATTCAAATAAAGATAGTACTTTCGTATAAGTATATCTTTGGTTATTTAATACTCATTTCAAGTATAAGTTTTACAACATCTACTTCAATTATTTTTATAAAGATTATTCTTTATGGAAATATTATTTAAATAATAATATTCAGATATCTTTTATATATATTGGGACTGATTTATTTTATTAAATCAGCATCACTCCGAACATTCTTAAAAATGTTTTGCGAGTCTTCAAAATGATTTTTAAAAGTTAGAGCGGATCCCAAAACTCATTTTTATATTTAATATCCTCCTTTCGAAGGGGATTTAAATACTCGTTCAAAACCTGAGGGATCCGGCTCTGTGGTGTGTTTTATATTCGCAACAACGTTGCTGTCTTGATAAAAGAATTTTGATTACTTACCCAACACTCGGGAAGTAAAATTCTTGGAACAAGTTAATCCATTAACAGGCATCGCCTGGGAAATATCGGTGAGTTTTCCTTTCCAACTAGATACGACTTCTTGGTGGAGCCGTATCAACAAGTTTCTACTTGGGGAAAGTGGGGACGAGCTTTATGTTTCAGAGTCATGGATTTCATCTGAACTAGGAGTGGCGTAAGTGGTCGAGTAGCGCCGGCCTAGCCTTATTATATTGGCCCAAATGGCCTGGAAGTTCCGCTAAGGCGGTCCATTCCTTAGGAGTTCAGTGTTCGGTTGATAAGTAAATCCGACAGGTTCTCCTCTACATGTAGAAAATGGTGGGGTTGTACTACTACGGCTGATCATCGTAAGTGGTCTTCCTGGCGCGACAAACTCCCGTAATGAGTTCATCATCCAATTGGATATTTCTGCAACACTACCCAGAGCACTTCGATAGAAAGGCTACGGTTGGGCGATTGTTGAGTGTTGGCAGGGTCAAGTTTTCAAAATGATGTTTGCATCAAATGAAGTATCTCATAACTTCATTTTATTTTGATGATATTCTAAAGATTGAATCTATTCAAGTATTATCTTGTAGTCTCATCTATGTGATGAACTGTTGAACTAATTATAACTTGAACGGTGGTAGTTCAAGTAGTATTTGGAAAAGATATAAGTATATTGGAGTATCTTGTAACTTCATCTTTTAAAAACTTATATCTAGTAAATGATTATCTTATGCATGTCAAAGATTTTCAGAAAAACGTTGAGTCAAGGTTAGATATATGAGATCACCTTGCAACGATAGTTTTATACAGTTATAAACTGGAACTCTGTGTATATTATGCATGGAAGAGGACTTCCAAGATTTTGAAAAGTATATATGTATATATACTGAATATTTTGCGACTTCATCGCATTAAGATATCAAACTTGGTTCATTTCTTTTGACCAAGACTTTCATGAGTACTATGAGAAGGCTCATATATTGTTAATCATTATACATATTATTTTGGTGGGCTTGCTGCTCACCCTTGCTTTCTTCTTTCATCACACAACAACAGATAGAAAAGATGAACAGGACCAAGCTCCCGATTCACAAGCGATTAGGAAACGTTCCGCAGTTTCCTATAGGCGTTGATGTCGCTGTAGCTGAGGTAGGAACTACCAATAGGCTAGGCTTTCAACGTTTGATGTACCAGACTTATATATCTTTATCAATTGTAATAATGGCAAAGAAATGTAAATTTATTCAGAAACCTGTTTAAGGTGTATTGGCATATAATTGTGGAATAAAACGACTTGTGATTATTTTTGGATATTCATCTCTGAGACTATAACTTGTGGTGTGTGTGTTTATTGTGGGGTCACAGTACAGAGTAGTTGATTATTTATTAAGATTGGGTGTTATTAAGGGAAATGGAACTCGTGACAACCCGGATCCCCGACCCCGGATTTGGGGGTATTACATTTAGTTTGACTAATGAATATTCCATCACTAACTTGCTTAACTTGTAAACCAAGAAAGTAAGTTAGTTCTCCCATCATACTCATTTCATACTTACTTTGCATCAGTTTGACAAACTTTTTACAAAGTTTCTCATCTGTAGAGCCAAAAATAATATCATCTACATAAATTTGAACAAGTATGCTAGAGCCATTAACATTTCTGAAAAATAAAGTTTTATCTACAGTACCTCTTGTGAAGTGATTTTCCAAAAGGAACTTTGATAAAGTGTCATACCAGGCTCTAGGTGCTTGCTTCAGTCCATAAAGTGCTTTCAGTAGATAATAGACATACTCTGGAAAATTTGGATCTTCAAAGCCAGGAGGTTGACCAACATACACTTCTTCCTCCAAATCTCCATTTAGAAAGGCACTTTTGACATCCATTTGATAGACCTTGAAATTGGCATGGGCTGCATAAGCTAAGAAAATTCTGATGGCTTCAAGTCTTGCAACAGGAGCAAATATTTCATCAAAATCTATTCCCTCTTGCTGGCAATATCCCTTAACAACCAATCTGGCTTTGTTCCTTACTACTATGCCATTTTCATCCATCTTGTTTCTGAATACCCATTTGGTGTCTATTGGATTCTTTCCTTTAGGCTTGGGTACCAGCTTCCAGACTTTATTCCTTTCAAATTGGTTTAGCTCCTCCTGCATAGCTAAAATCTAATCAGGATCTAACAAGGCTTCTTCTACCTTCTTTGGTTCTTCCTTTGACAGAAAGCTGCTGTATAGACATTCTTCTTGAGTTGCTCTCCTGGTTTGAACTCTAGAAGAAACATCACCAATAATCAGTTCAAAGGGGTGATCTTTTGTCCATTTCCTTGGTTGAGGTAGATTAGCTCTAGATGAAGAGACCTATATGTTGTCTTGATGTGTGATTGAGTTTTGATTGCTAGAAACTCCCCCTGAGTTTGTGGATCTTTGATTTGAGAAAGGGGTGCTTTCTATGGGTGATCTGCCTTGACTTCCTGCTCCTTTTGATAACCCGATGGATGGTGAATTTTGAGTACTAACGGATGAGGCAGGTTGTCTTCCGACGGATAACACAGATTGCCTTCCGACGGATGAAGCATTATGTAACTCGACGGATGTTGAGTTTTGTGCTTCATTGGTGGTAGATTTGTCTGCATTATCCTTAGATACTGTTTCTTGATCACTCTCATCATCACTTTCATCACTAACCATCTCGACATTGTCGAATTTGAGGCTCTCATGGTAATCTCCATCTTTCAGTCCTTCAATCTTTTTATCATCAAACCCAACATGTACAGATTCCACAACAATGTTGGTTCATAGATTGTAGACTCTATATGCTTTACCAACAGCATATCCAACAAAAATTCCTTCATCTGCTTTAGCATCAAACTTTCCATTTTGATCAGTTTGATTTCTCAGAACATAGCATTTACAGCCAAAGACATGAAGAAAGTTTAGAGTTGACTTCTTGTTCTTGAACAATTGATAAGGTGTCATGCATCTTGCTTGATTAATCAGAGAGATGTTCTGAGTATAGCATGCAGTGTTTACAGCTTCAGCCCAGAAATATGTTGGTAATTTTGATTCTTCAAGCATTGTCCTTGCAGCTTCAATAAGAGATCTATTCTTTCTTTCCACTACTCCATTCTGTTGTGGAGTCCTTGATGCTGAAAACTCATGCAAGATCCCATTTTCCTCACAAAATGCTCTCATGACATAGTTCTTGAACTCAGTTCCATTGTCACTCCTGATTCTTCTAACTTTGAAATCAGGATGATTGGTAACTTGCCTTATGTCATTGATGATGATTTCACTAGCCTTATCTTTAGACTTTAAGAAATATGTCCAAGAGAACTTTGAGAAATCATCTACAATTACTAGGCAAAATCTTTTCTTTGAAATTGACAATACATTGACTGGTCCAAATAAATCCATGTGAAGCAGTTGCAGAGGCTCTTCAATTGCTGAATCAAGTTTCTTCCTGAATGATGCTTTGATCTGCTTCCTTTTTTGGCAGGCATCACACAGTCCATCCTTTGTAAACTCCACTAGAGGAATGCCTCTAACTAGCTCTTTCTTTACCAGCTCATTCATGGTCTTGAAGTTTAAATGGGATAGCTTCTTGTGCCATAGCCAACTTTCATCTTGACTTGCTTTACTGAGAAGACAAGTTACAGATTCTGCTTTAGTTGAGTTGAAGTCATCTAGATACACATTTCCTCTTCTCACACCAATGAGAACCACTTTGTTGTTTTGATTATTAGTCACAACACAGGCTTCTTTGTTGAAGGTTACTGAGTTGCCTTTGTCACAAAGCTGGCTGATACTCAACAGATTGTGTTTGAGAGCATCCTTTAAGGCAACCTCTTCAATGATGACATTGTCCTTTGAAATCAAGCCATATCCCATAGAATATCCTTTGTTGTCATCTCCAAAAGTAATACTTGGGCCAGCTCTTTCCTTAAACTCTGTGAGCAGGGTAGAATCACCAGTCATGTGTCTTGAACAACCACTATCCAAGTACCAAAGATTCCTTCTGTTTCCCTGCACACATCAAAATCAAATCAAGTTGATTTTGGTACCCAAGTTTCCTTGGGTCCTGCCTTGTTAGCTTTCTTCTTCTGTTTCTTAGGTCTTAACTCATTTGACTTAGGAATTTCAGATTCTTCCTTAGTCATTTGGGTTGGGCCTTTAAAACCACTAGATACAACAGAATTATCATGCATGTTATGGCTAACAGGAAATGGCATGCTTGGTACAAACATGTTATTCCAGTAAGGCATGCTAAATGGCATTTGAGGCATATTATATGCAGCATAATATGGATTAGGTGCAAATGGCATATTAGCAAACTGTGCATTCATATTCTGTGTAGGCATAGAATTAACAGGAATGGGAGGCATGGCATTCATGTTAGGAAATTGAGACTGAACAGACATGGGAGTAGGCATGGCAGATTTCCAATTAACAGACAAATGATTTACACTACCACACTTGACACAAATCTTTCTAGGAGCATATTTATCAGGTGTGTAGTTATTGTGTTTGTTAATCCCTACTTTACCATTCCTATTGTTTTTCTTTTTAGTCTCCGTTTTTACCTCTATTTTCTCAAGTCTGTCACTTAACTGTTTGACAGTCATGTGACCAACATTAGCCTTTTTCCCTTTCTTAGCTTTACTTGACTCTCCTGAAACAAAGTTCTTGGAAACAGACCCATACTTATCATTTAGCTTGGTTAATTTGGCTTTGCTAATGGGTTTGCTTACAGCCGACGGATGAGGATTTTTATCATTCGACAGATAACACTTTTTGTTATCCGACGGATAGTCCTCATCATCCGTCGAGTCTACATCTGTCAGCAACCCATCTACCAAAATAGGTTCTAGTTTCTCCTTATTCTTTTTCCAGGCTTCATCACAAAAAGACTCAATTCCTTGAACCTTGGTGATTTAAGCATGAACATCTCTGGATGTTTTCCATGCTTTAATCACCTCTTGTTCACGATCGAGCTGCTTCTTTAAAATTTCTTCCATTTTCAAGGACTCAGTTAATTCCTCCTTGGCAATCCTACACTCAATTTTTAGTTTCTCAAACTCAACAAATTGAGACTCAAGCACATTATTCCTCTCACTTAAAAACAAGTTGTTTTCTTTGATTTTAGCATTTTCTTTAGTGAGGGACTTAAGTGTAACACGCAAATGATACAATTCTGTAGACATGTCATTTATGGCATCATTACACTCAGTTTTAGATAAATGTGCAAGGTTTGTAGAGATTACCTGATTTCTTGAGGAACTTGTCTCTGTTTCATCAGACTTGGCCATAAGGGCTAGATTGACATAGCTGACATCTTGATCTTCATCCAAACCATCAGCTGCCCAGTCATTCTCTTGTGTAATAAAAGCCCTTTCCTTTTGTTTGAGTAGATCAAAGTATTTTTTCTTGTAATCTACAGACTCAAATCTTTTCTTACTGGAATCTGACTTTCTACACTCATTTGCAAAATGCCCTGCCAAGCCACATTTGAAACATTTGAATTTTGACTTATCCACCATGTTTCTATTTGGCTTGGCTGCTCCAAAGTTCTTTTTGAACTTGAGCTTGGAAAATCTTCTTGAAAGGAATGCTAGGTGCTCATCAATGTCCTCCATGTCATCTTGGCTCAATGAATCTTCATTTTCTGCAGCTAGCCCCTTACCCTTGCTTTCACAGACCTTTGAAGTTGATTCCACAGCTTCCATCTTCACTTCCTTCTCCTTTTCCAGATCATCAACTAGTGCAATGGATCCTCCTTTCTTCTTTCCTCTCTCCATTTTTTCATCCCGCTCTATCTCAAGCTCATAGGTTTTCAGAATGCCATACAGTCTTTCTAAAGTAAACTCCTTATAATCCTGTGAGTTTCTCAATGAGACTGTCATTGGTTTCCATTCCTTTGGAAGAGATCTGAGAAATTTCAGATTGGAGTCTTTAGTCTGATAGACTCTTCCATGCAACTTAAGAGCATTTAGTAGTTTTTGGAATCTACTAAAAATGTCAGTGAGTGATTCACTTTCTTCATTGTGAAAATGCTCATATTGCTGAATTAGGAGCTGCATTTTATTTTCTCTTACTTGCTCAGTACCATCACAGATTATATGTATTGTGTCCCAAACTTACTTGGCATTCTTGCAGTTGATGATGTTATCAAACATGTCTGCATCAACACCATTGAACAGAATGTTCATGGCCTTTTTATCTTTCCTGACTTGTTCAATGTCAGGATCAGACCATTCATGCCTTGGCTTTGGAACAGATGGTTCATTTCCTGTTGCAGCTCTCATTGGAACATGAGGGCCTCTTTCTATGCAGTCCACATAGGCCTCATCTTGAGAAAGCATATGAAGATGCATCTTTACCTTCCAATGATGGTAATTATCTTTATCAAGAAAAGGAATCTTGACTCCAACATCTTTCTTGTTCATCTTACTGAATTGTAGACATTAGCTCAGTTTATGGCCTTAAGCAAGCTCCAAGAGCATGGTAGACATTAGCTCAGTTTCTTCTGGAAAGTGGATTTAACAGAGGGACTATTGACAAAACATTTTTCTATCTAAATCATGGAAATGACTTACTTTTGGTGCAGATATATGTTGATGATATCATTTTTGGTTCTACAAATGACAGACTTTGTAAGAAGTTTGCCAAGCTAATGCAGTCAAGATATCAAATGAGTATGATTGGAGAACTTAGCTATTTTATGGGCCTTCAATTCAAGCAGAATGAAGAAAGAACTTTTATTTGTCAATCTAAGTACACCATAAATTTGTTGAAGAAGTTTGGAATGCAAGATTGTTCAAGTGCATCCACTCATATGGCCACTGCAACAAAATTAGATAAAGATACTGGTAAATCAGTAGATATTACTGATTACAGAGGTATGATTGGCTCACTATCTATCTAACTACAAGTAGACCTGATATCATGTATGCTACCTGTCTTTGTACAAGATTTCAAGCAGATCCAAGAGAACCTCACTTAATAGCTGTGAAAAGAATTTTCAAGTACCTTAAGGGTACAGCTGATCTGGGATTGTGGTATCCTAGAGAATCAGACTTTAAGCTAATAGGTTACTCAGATGCAGATTTTGCAGGATGAAAAATTGACAGGAAAAGCACAATTGGAAGCTACCAATTTCTTGGAGGCATATTGGTTTCTTGGTTTAGCAAGAAACAAAAGTCAATTTCCACATCAACTGCAGAAGCAAAATACATTGTTGGAGGAAGCTGTTGTGCACAGATTCTTTGGATGAAGAATCAGTTATTGGATAATGGGTTAGAATTTTCTAAAATCCCTATTTACTGTGATAATCAAACTGTTATTGCTATGATAGGAAATCCAGTTCAACACTCAATGACAAAGTACATCAGCATTAGGTACCACTTCATAAGGGAACACATGGATGAAGGTACAGTGGAATTGCATTTTGTTCCAACAGATCAACAACTAGCAGATATCTTCACAAAACTACTGTGTGAAACTACTTTTACAAGATTGGTAAATGAACTTGGAATGGTTTCAGGTTATTTCTCTAAATCTGCCTAGTTTATGTTCTGATACATCAGACTTTATGATCAGTGTTTACAGATATTACTATCTTTGTGTATTCTGTGCTTAAATTGAAATTTGCTTAAGTGCTGATTGTTGTCTGATGTGAATTTCTAAACTCTGATAGTGATATGAATGTTTCTGTGACTATTCAATCCAATGAGGATAACTATGCTAGATGCTGACCTAGTAGTCTTTAACATACTAAAGGTCCCATGTTTGAAGTAATTGTTTATGTGGAAATCTTTTGACACAAGCAAATTCTGATATTGAGCTTAGTTAAAGTTTACTTTGTGTATCTTATTACTAAGTCAAAAACTAGAATAATGCTTCTTATCTGTTAAGTTTTGATGTTAGTAAATCTGATGGATGTACTAAGTGCTGATAAGCCTCACTTATCAAAAGAAAAAAGAAAAGAAAAGAAATAAATATCAGGTACTCCTTTGAGATCTAGAGTAAAAATATGGAAGGGACGACCCAAGTGCATTGCTGGTGTTAGTCCCTTAACAATATAGCAAGAATTACAGAAGGGGGGTTGAATGAAATTCTTAAACCTTTTTCTTGAAATAAAAATGTTCAACTCGATTATAAATATATTTGTTTTGATTAGCACAATACGGAATGTAAACTTAAATGAATCAAAACATAAGTAATTAAAAACAAGAGTCTTTAAAAACTTTCTGGTGGATTTAAACAATTCCACCAGAGATATATATAATATATAAAGAGGACTCTGTATGCAGAAATGCCCACAGCTGCTTACAAATGGAACTACTGAGAATACAGGAAATGCTAAAGATTATGCTTACAAAGATTTCTCTGTTTTTGTGTTTCTCTTAGTTATCTCAGTTCTTTTTCTATTTGCTACTCTCTTGGTTTATATAATACCAAGATTACAAAGTCAAAAAGACTGAACAAATATAAAATCTAACAGTCTTAATCTTTGCTGCTTTTCGTCCTCTATTACCCAGTTAATGGGCTTCCACAATGTGTTTGTATCCAACTCGACGGCTGTGTGTCAGCTTTCACTGTTCAACTGATGTTTGAATTCTTGATATGATCATCCGTCGACTTTTAGATCATCCGTCGATGACTCAATTGATCATCCGTCGACTGCTATGTTAAACATCTGTTGATAGTCATTTGATCATCCGTTGAAGGCTTTGTTAATCATCCGTCGGTAGCTATTTTGGCACTTGACTTCATTTCACTTATACAGAATTACAAGACATTACTTATGTACAATTAATCAACCTATTCTGCATATCTAGATAAAGTCAACATGACTTATATGCTACTACAGATTCTATACAAAGGTGCATACATCACTGTGCTACAAACTTATTATTACATAAGCTACTCACTCGATGGATAATAAGTTAATCATCCGTCTGGACTATAATGATTTACCTGTCGGGACTATAATTCTTATCCGTCGAGTGCTACATTATTTCACTAAGTAAAATCTACTTAGATGTTTTGTTTAAGTGATCATCAAGTACACAACATATTCACAATAGCTAGTATTAAGTAATATGCATTAGAAAAGCATCATAAAATTTTCTTGGTGACTTTTCACATTCTCTGATTACTGGAGAAATACTCTGATAAGCAGTCGTGACTCACTTACACTGAGAAGCCACTGTAAAAAGGAATTTCAAAAGATGCATAAAATGAGCACAAAACAGTTGAGGTGGACTCATGCATGAACTCATTCTATAGTAGACTTCATAATAATGACAGATTTTGAGCAAAGTTCTTAGTTATGCCTTATTTCTAAGATGTACTGAAGTGAATCAGACTTTACTCTTTATCTGATATTTAGCTTATTGCACACACATACACTCCATATGAATGATGAAAATTACTGTGGTGATAAATGTTGTTTTAGATGAACAGTTTAAGTGTCAGTTACATAAATTCTTAGGACAAGTTCTGATGGAAGTTCTGATGATTAAGTTCTGTTGAACCCATATCAGTATTTGTGTGAAGAATTTTAGGAATAAACATTCACTTTTCGAGTAAAGGAGCCATATTCTGATGACTTTTAAATTATGTTAATAATCAAGTTCTGATGCTGACGTGGCAGTATTTATTTACTTGGTTTATTTTTGGTCATTACTTGAACGGTCATATTTTTACAGAATATTAGTTTATGTGAGATAAATCAGTCATAATCATTATGGGTTAGTGATTAGCGTGTATGTCTTGAAAACCTACATGTGCACAGTAATTGTTATTATTTCCCGTGGTCATTAACTCTGGCTTTAGATCGCTTAATGACTGTTATTATTACACATTGGTTTAGGGAGACGAGGTATCATTACTTTTACCTGTAACTATTCAATATTTCTTGCGTCTCTTGGTATTCTATTGGTTATTTAAACCAACTACTCATTCCAGCCAATACATCTTTCATTTTCTCACAAACTCATTTTTTTTCAAACTCATCAAAAACATGGTTCATTTCAACTTGCTCCTGAACTATGATACTTTTAATATCGAGTTGAGTTGTGATGATTGGCGACATGAGTGGCATGTAACTGTCATTCCTGAAGAGACCTGGAACACAGTTCCACAAGAGGTTCACACAGACCTCTTATTCTTTTATATAGACTATCATCTCCATTGTGATCGTCTGGAAGAGGAAAGGAGAGAAGCTCTCCGTCAGCAAGAACGAATCATTCGTCTTGCAGTGCTATTCATCAGCAGCAGAAGAAGCTAATCGTTAGGTCTTCTTAAACTAGGACTAAGGCTGTTGATGTTAAGATTCTAAGATTAGGTCTTACTTGTACTTTTGCATGTAATTGATAAATTTCATCAAATGTAATCATCTGATATGTGAATGAAATTTTATTTAATTGCAAGATTTGATCTTTGTTTCTCAAATTCTGTGACTGTGCATGTTTTAATTGCAATTTGTTAATCTTTACTTCATCAATTTTAAATTTTATCCTGTGATGAATGTTTTGATTTAATAATGGTCAATAATAAATTTATATGATTTGAGAAAAAATTGGAGGAACAGGTTCCTATTTCAGAACCTGTTGTTGTAGAAGCTGAGAAGGTCTCTTCTCAGAAAGATAGTGTAACTGGGAGTTCTAGGCCTCTCAAAAGGCTTAGAAAGCTAAATCCTGATGATAAAGCTCCTACAGTATCTCCACCCTTGAAGAAAATGAAAAAGCAAAGAGCTCACAGGGACACAGTTGAGTCAGATTCAGAAGATGAGGAAGCAGCTAAGGAAGGGGGTCAGGAATCTCTGATTCCAATAGAACCAATTGTTATTGAATCACTTCCTTCTGCAGAACCAGAAACTTCTCAAGACGGAGTGCCTACACCTCCCGTGTCAGCTATAATTGACCAAGTACATACTGAAGACCCAGGTACAAGTGCTGAAATTGATATTCATAACTTGATTGTGCCTGAGGTTCTGTACTTGGAAGCTCCAGTAACTCAATTCACTCCACCAACAACACCAATTCAAGATGCTGATTTCAATGAAGATGTTCCAACTACACCAATTAAGAACCTGGATGATGAAAATCAGACTTTTGGTAGGCATCAAGATTTGGCTGTTGATCAGAACTTAGCTGCAGATCAGAATTTAGAGGATGATGTTGAAACCTCGATTGCCTCACATACTTCTATTCTATCAGAGGATGCTGATACTGCTGGATCTATAAGTTCTGATGCTGATAATGCTGAAACTACTGGTAAAGCTGCTACTAATCTAGATGCTGATGCAGCTGGTCCATCAGGACATGCACCTCAACAAACAGTTAATAAAGCTGATTTAGTCAAGAAGTTTGTTAGAGGGGAAGCACCAGTACCTTGGAGTGAAACTCCTAGAGGAGAGGAGTGGACTAAGGAATGGAACACAGTTAGTTTTGTTCCTTCTGAAAAGATTCTTGCTGAGCATCTGGAAAAAGCTGATAAAATGCTGATGAATGATGATTTTAAGGCACAGCTGAGAGTTACTGCATTGAGTACTAGGCACCTTCAAGTTCAACACTCAACAACTTATGCCGAGGTGAATAAAATTCAAGAAACCTTGATCCAACAAGATATGAATGTGAAACTTAAAAAGAACAGATTTTTCAAGCCTGCCTTTGACAGAATTGCCTATATTGAGAAAACTCAGGAGAAGCAACAAACTCAGATTGATGAAATTCTAAAGAATCAAGCTTCTCATCAAACTCAACTCAATGAGATCCAATCCTCAGTGGAATTGCTTGTCTCTCTTCTTTTACCCGCTGATGCCAAAAAGGGGGAGAAAGTGATTAAGTCCAAATGCAAATCTATTCAGACATTGAAGGGAAAGGATGATGGAAATGATGACCAGGGAAACTCTGATAAGGGTAGAGGTCATGGTCAAGGCAAAGGGTTTTCATCAAGTAAAGCTAGAATTGCAAGTCAAGGAACAAGTTCTAATACTGGGAGAAGAATAAGTTCTGATACTGGTAAAAGGATAAGTTCTGGTGAACATCTGGAACTTGATGAAGAAATTTGAAAGAAATTATTTCTTAAAGAAAATCCAGGAATGGACTTTGAGAGTCTAAAGGAATAAGAAGCTAGACTCAAAGCAGAAAGTGTCAAGACAAAATCTAAAGCTTCTGTTGTTGAAAAGAAACTTCCAAAGCTTAAGGGTATTGGGATAAAAGAAAGAATAAATTTTGAGGCAACCAAAGCTAAATCACAAGTGGAAGTAGATCCAAGGTCCAAGGGCAAAGAAAAAGTTGATGAACCTGTAAAGGTTTATATGCCAATCATGGATGAAGAAGATGCCAGTCTACTCTGATGAAAAAGAATATTTCTCAAACAACCTCTGACATGGCTCATGTTGTTCAGAGTCAAGATGTAGTAAGTTCTGATTTGATAGTGAAGCAAGCAACCTCTGACATAGCTCAAGTTGACTTGATATCAGAAGTTAAGGAAAAGGAAACCTCTGACATTGCTCATGTTAAACCTTCAAAGATACTCCTACCAGGATTCACCAAAGCTCAACAGACTCAACCTTTGAAGACTACAACAAGTAGTTTTGAAGCAAGAGTTGTTACATGAAATGAAGCATGAGATAAATCTGGATTGGGTAGTTCTGATGAAAGGATTACCAATGATCCAACTTCCTTAAGTGAACCAGGAGTAGGAGCAACTCCTGAAAGATTGAATCAACTTGAATCTGTACAAATGGTTTACCATTCTGTTTTGAAAGAACACATCATGTTATATTTTATGACAGATAGTAGGGTATTCCAGATCAGGAAGAATGCTATTCCACTGAAGTATTTTGAAGAACTGGAACATGTTCTATTTTTACTTCAAGTGAAAAATAGATTAAGAGATGGTGTTGTAGGTTATTTAAAGTCACAAATTCAAAGATAGAATGTAATAACCCCAATTTTTGAGAAATTTTGAAACCCTTATGAATAGTGTTTTTGCTGAACGAGAAAACTTTTCATGCCACACTATGTAGGGGTTCTGTTATGGATATTCTGAGATTTTATTAGTACTCTATATGGTATATAAGTGTATGTAAAGATCGTCAGAATCCAATTCCGAACACTTTGATTTTTCCCGGAAATCCACTAGATACGGAAAGAATTGAGAAAAAGGTAACAGGATAAAAAGGATTTAAATTAAAGGATTATAGGAGAGGATCATAAAAGGAATATAATATATTGAGAAAGGTTAAGGGAACCTAAGTAATAAGATCCCGGGTATGATCCCTCAAACGATAAACGAAAACGAAAGTTAAGCGAACCGTATAACAGATCAGCGGTCATTAGGCAAACGATTAGGAAGTTAATCAAGGGGATTAGTGGGGATGATGTCATCCAACCAATAGAAAGAGGACAAGGAGGGGAGGATGACATCATGAGGATGACACAAGCATGACATGGGAAGGAAGGAGGTGTGGTTGAATGAGAACCACACAAATTCAAGGGCAACAAGGTAATTGACTAAATCAAACACAAAAACAAAGCAACCAAGCCAAGTAAAATCATTTTCATCAAAATCAAAAAGAAACCAAGGCATTGTTCTTCATGCTCTCGGCCAAAACAGAACCAGAACACTAAAACTGCTGTATCTCCTTCATTTCTCACTCAAATATTGTGTTCTATAGCTCATTGGAAAGGTATTGAGATGGCCTACAACTCTTGTTCACAAGTCGCGTCCAAATAATCATGGTAAGACCCTCATTTTTACAGTTCTTTAAATCGGACTTTTAGAAACTTCAAAGCCTAACTTTGTGTTCTTGATTTCTTTGGAAAGATCAAGCTTGTAGGAGGCTCCCTAAGGCTTCCTAGCAACCTAACACCTCCCAAGGAAGGTATAAACTTCAAACCCTAGCCTTTACTTTATTTGTTAGTAAGTTTAATGGTTGGTGTTGTGAAATGAGAAGCATGGATTGTGATTATTAGTAGTTTGGTTTGATTTGGAAGTGTTTTGGTAATTGAAGCTTGATTATAGTTCATAGGTCTTGATTGTGGTTGTTTGAGTTGAAAACCTTGGAGATTATGGACTGATGTGGTATGGTTTAGGTGAAGTTTTGTTTTATTGATGGTTATGAGTTGGTTGGTGGTTAATTGGAGTAGTTTAAACATTGGTAATCGCGTAAACATAGCCGTCGTAACGTCCGAATTTCTTTGGACTGTTTTTGTGCATAACATTAGGACCCGATAACCCCCTGCTAGATTATGATCACTGCCATGTTTAGATAGCTCATGTTATGAGCTTCGTTTTGATATGTAGTTCGTTCGATTCCGATGCACGGTATAGGAGAAATGACCGTTTCAAGTAACGGCGTTTCGCGAACGAAACTTTTCCCCTCGCCTTACTTTGAAACCTAGGTTAAAGACCAAAAAGGGTTAATTAATGTATGAAACATTTATGGTAAGTGTGTTAGGCAGTTGGTAAGACACTCGCGAAGGAATCGCCTTAAAACTCGTAAAGGTTAAATTATTAAAAATAGTGGAGCCGAGGGTACTCGAGTGACTTAAGAGAATCAGTAAGCGCAAAATAAGCGTTAGAGTCTAAGTTAGTTAAAGTATAGATTTACAAGTGACTTTGGTTTAATTCCAACTTACTTGTTGTTTATAGGTTACCAGACTCGTCCCGAGCCATTCGTAACCCCCAGTCGCTCAGGCAAGTTTTCTACCCGTTATACTGTTGTTGTGATGTATATATGTATTTGCATTATCTTGCGATAGATGCATGTTGGTTAATTAGCAAATGTTGTAATATATTGAAGCATGCTGCTATGGTATATATATATGCATGCCTGTTTCGTATTCTTTCCATATATATCTGTTGATTCAGTTGATAATACCTATGCTAGAGGATAGCGGTAATTTGCATATACCCTTAGTATAGGGACCCAAAGGTGAAAATATTTTCTAAAACCGGGAGTCGAGGATCCCGAGTAGTTTTAGAACACTTAGGAGTGAGATTTAGGTTGACCACCATAGTTGCAAGATAGTATAAGGTCATTAGAGAAAAAGGCCCAAGTGAGGGTCAATAGTTCTAGGATAGTTTAGTAAAGGCACACCGAGTTAGGAAGCCAAAATTTGAAGACTTTGTCTAGTTTAGCGACCTTTTTAAGGTGGAATTAAGGATAGAACATTGGTAACTTAAAATGAATCCTAGGGGACTGCATAAAGGTTGGCATGTCACCCTTAATAGGGACAGTATGAGTCTTGACAGTATGATTGGGAAAGGGTTAAGGTAACAACAACCTTTAAGAATCAGTGGAGAAATTTTGCAGAAGTATATAGACAATGGTTCTACTATTAGTAAATGGTATTGTGATATGCCCTGTATCTAGGGAATACAGGAGGAACGATTGAAGGATAACCTTAGAGGTTTTATAAGGAAAAAGGTAATATTCAAAATTCTCAAGAATAGAAATGTGGATAAAGGAAATATGACGTAATTATAATGATGCCAAGTGGGGCACGTGTTAAACCACGAGAAAGTATGGATCGAACCAGTAATGGTCGAAATTGTTCAGGGCAATTAGGACTTAAGAAAAAAAAATGTTCTAAGTATGATTGAGAGTCAGTCTTGACAGTGATTAGCCTCTAAAGAATGAGGCAATAACTTATGGAAAAATGGTGATATTTTTTTTCCCATCTGATTTTAAGGAAAACATCTTCACTCAAGCAGTGATCGGAAATAAGGTAGAAAATTTATTTGGAGGTGGTTAAAATGACATTGACTGTAAGGAAATTTTACTATCAGGAAAGGCCAAAGAGGTGGCCGACACTTTAAAGGTAAGTGGATAATTATAGGCGCGTGTGCCAAAAGAATATAGTGATGATGGTTAAAAATGTGAAGGTTGAATTATGGTTTGGAAGATTGACATTCCTTCTGATGACTGTGCAATACCCAACCGTAATAGTAGTTGGTAAAGGTTTAATTCATGTAATCGCCATGAACGGGCTATCTATCTTAGAAGGTCCTATCTTGAGATAAGCCAGGACCATGTTTCAAAAAGGACTAGATGAACCCTTGAGTTAATTCTTCTATTTTGGGCGTATGATTAAGAATGGTATTAACCTGCTATCGTTGCTTTGATTGAAACTCTTCTGCACTTTTATCTGCTTCATGTCATGTATGTATGTCAGGATCAGGAGTGTTCTTCATGAATCAGGAATGGTGATTATGTTACCTCCTTAGAAGGATTTGATACGAGATGTATGGACTCTGTATGGTTAGCTATTAAGACTTCAGGGAAAATGAATGACTACAGTGGGTCAGTGGTGGACCATAGTAAGGCAGCAATGATTCTGCGAGTAGTGAGCTGATTACAACCATAAGAGTTGTATTGGAATGGGTGTTGAGATTGAGTACCACTAATCGGGTCGTGGTAGTGTATAAGTTATCATTGATAGACTAATTAAGTAGAGTATCTACCTGGTGAATTATTATTCTTTCTTATCAATAGAGAGTTGTATTATTATACGAGGAAGGTTGCGGTGCAAGCATAGAATTCTAGTAGTGATGATGTATAGAATGAGATCCCAGATTCGATTTTCGATGTCGAGGGAGTTTCAAAGGTGATTGTGTATAAGCTCGAGGAAGAGCATGGGTCCATAGAATGATGAACGGAATAGAAATATTTAGGCATGGGAAATACGAGGCTATAATGCTTAATGTTGATTTATATACGTATATGATTTGTTCTCCTATGACAAACCTCTATAGTTCAGAGGTAGGTTCCAAGCCAGATATTTTGTGGCAGTATATTTTTTTTTTCATATATACAATTCTCTTCAATTCGTTCTTTTCTCTTCTTTTCATTTCATGTAAGCTGAGAAGAACAACCCTTCCAGAAAGGGGAGGTATTGCCGAATGACTATCTATCTGTGTGATAGAAGCCTAGTAGGATACCAGCTATTGTTTAATTGCTTGTCAAGTACTAAAGGCTGGCCACCTTCTGTACTAACTAAGCGATATAACAAGTGTTCATGATCATAGTGATCTCTCAACAAATTCCTTTACTTCTATATGAAGGATTAAGCTTCCAAAGATAGAAGCAGCTGAAAAAGGAGTAGTAAAGTTATGGTGGTATTCAGAATGGAAACACGTTCATGATACTAAGGTTGACGTGGTTATTAAAAGGTTATAGAACACTAACGAGCAAAAGTGTAACCAGTATAATATTATGTACGGAAGATAGTAACGACTACGAACTGGAAAAGGATGGGTAGTGAGAAGCAAAAGATATAATGCTAGAAGCTATGATGAGAGCCGGTGCAATAGACTTGAAAGGAATTGGAATGATCACATAACGCGGATTGAGTTTTCCTACGAAAATAGATCATATGTCAGTATTGAGATATCGCCTTATGAGATCCTTGAGGGAAGACAATGTCGATCTCCCTTATATTAGGATGAAGTTGTCGAGCGCAATATGCTCGGACCCGCAGTAGTCCAAAGGACCAAGGATATAATAGATCTAATCAGAGGACGGCAGGTAGTAGCCCAAGATGGACATGATAAATATGTTGATTTGACACGAAAGGACAAAGAATAGGAAGTAGGGGACCTAGTGTTGTTATAGGTATTCCCTTGGAAAGGAAGGATGAGGTTCGGAAAGAAATGAAAGCTAAGTCCACGAATTGTTGGACCCTTGGATATATTAAGACATATTGGGAAGTTATCATATGAGCTAGCCCTAACCCCGAACATGTAACAAGTTCGTAACGTGTTTCACGTATCAATGTTAAGGAAGTCTAATTCAGATGCCAGATAAATAGGGGCATATGAGCGCATAGACATGCAACCCGACGTAACCTATATGGAGCAACCAGGAAGGGTTATAGAGTGAAAAGGAACAAGTGCTTAGGGGAAGGATTATCAAACTAGGCAGAGTTTGGTGGCAGGACCACAATGTGGGAAAATTGACTTAAGAGTTAGAAAGTGCAATATTAAGAAGGTATCCCTATTCATTTCTATCTGATTCCGGGACGGAATCTTTTTAAGGAGGGGAGACTGTAATAACCCCAATTTTTGAGAAATTTTGAAACCCTTATGAATAGTGTTTTTGCTGAACGAGAAAACTTTTCATGCCACACTATGTAGGGGTTCTGTTATGGATATTTTGAGATTTTATTAGTACTCTATATGGTATATAAGTGTATGTAAAGATCGTCAGAATCCAATTCCGAACACTTTGATTTTTCCCGGAAATCCACTAGATACGGAAAGAATTGAGAAAAAGGTAACAGGATAAAAAGGATTTAAATTAAAGGATTATAGGAGAGGATCATAAAAGGAATATAATATATTGAGAAAGGTTAAGGGAACCTAAGTAATAAGATCCCGGGTATGATCCCTCAAACGATAAACGAAAACGAAAGTTAAGCGAACCGTATAACAGATCAGCGGTCATTAGGCAAACGATTAGGAAGTTAATCAAGGGGATTAGTGGGGATGATGTCATCCAACCAATAGAAAGAGGACAAGGAGGGGAGGATGACATCATGAGGATGACACAAGCATGACATGGGAAGGAAGGAGGTGTGGTTGAATGAGAACCACACAAATTCAAGGGCAACAAGGTAATTGACTAAATCAAACACAAAAACAAAGCAACCAAGCCAAGTAAAATCATTTTCATCAAAATCAAAAAGAAACCAAGGCATTGTTCTTCATGCTCTCGGCCAAAACAGAACCAGAACACTAAAACTGCTGTATCTCCTTGATTTCTCACTCAAATATTGTGTTCTATAGCTCATTGGAAAGGTATTGAGATGTCCTACAACTCTTGTTCACAAGTCTCATCCAAATAATCATGGTAAGACCCTCATTTTTACAGTTCTTTAAATCGGACTTTTAGAAACTTCAAAGCCTAACTTTGTGTTCTTGATTTCCTTGGAAAGATCAAGCTTGTAGGAGGCTCCCTAAGGCTTCCTAGCAACTTAACACCTCCCAAGGAAGGTATAAACTTCAAACCCTAGCCTTTACTTTATTTGTTAGTAAGTTTAATGGTTGGTGTTGTGAAATGAGAAGCATGGATTGTGATTATTAGTAGTTTGGTTTGATTTGGAAGTGTTTTGGTAATTGAAGCTTGATTATAGTTCATAGGTCTTGATTGTGGTTGTTTGAGTTGAAAACCTTGGAGATTATGGACTGATGTGGTATGGTTTAGGTGAAGTTTTGTTTTATTGATGGTAATGAGTTGGTTGGTGGTTAATTGGAGTAGTTTAAACATTGGTAATCGCGTAAACATAGCCGTCGTAACGTCCGAATTTCTTTGGACTGTTTTTGTGCATAACATTAGGACCCGAGAACCCCCTGCTAGATTATGACCACTGCCATGTTTAGATAGCTCATGTTACGAGCTTCGTTTTGATATGTAGTTCGTTCGATTCCGATGCACGGTTTAGGAGAAAAGACCGTTTCAAGTAACGGCGTTTCACGAACGAAACTTTTCCCCTCGCCTTACTTTGAAACCTAGGTTAAAGACCAAAAAGGGTTAATTAATATATGAAACATTTATGGTAAGTGTGTTAGGCAGTTGGTAAGACACTCGCGAAGGAATCGCCTTAAAACTCGTAAAGGTTAAATTATTAAAAATGGTGGAGCCGAGGGTACTCGAGTGACTTAAGAGAATCAGTAAGCGCAAAACAAGCGTTAGAGTCTAAGTTAGTTAAAGTATAGATTTACAAGTGACTTTGGTTTAATTCCAACTTACTTGTTGTTTATAGGTTACCAGACTCGTCCCGAGCCATTCGTAACCCCCAGTCGCTCAGGCAAGTTTTCTACCAGTTATACTGTTGTTGTGATGTATATATGTATTTGCATTATCTTGCGATAGATGCATGTTGGTTAATTAGCAAATGTTGCAATATATTGAAGCATGCTGCTATGGTATATATATATATGCATGCCTGTTTTGTATTCTTTCCATATATATCTGTTGATTCAGTTGATAATACCTATGCTAGAGGATAGCGGTAATTTGCATATACCCTTAGTATAGGGACCCAAAGGTGAAAATATTTTCTAAAACCGGGAGTCGAGGATCCCGAGTAGATTTTGTATATATGGATATAAATATATATATATATATACTTATATGTATATATGGTCATAGTTTTCAAAACTATTAATCGAATAAGGTTTATTCGATAACTTTAACTTTATTTTATTATTGAATATTATTTTGAATATTATTTGAAGGCGTATGACTCCTTTATATTAAATGAATATTATTTTGAATATTCATTCTCGAGGACTTATGACTCCTTTTATTTTATTAATGAATATTATTTTGAATATTCATTCGGGGGCTTATGACTCTTTTATATTATTTATTGAATATTATTTGAATATTCATTCGAGGGCTTATGACTCAGTTTATATTATTTAATGAATATTATTTGAATATTCATTTGAGGATCTATGACTCCGATTATTTGCTGAAATATATTCTTTATTTTATTAAAGAATAAGGTGTTAATAATCAAACTTATTTTCGATTATTCAAATAAAGATAATACTTTCATATAAGTGTATCTTTGGTTATTTAATACTCGTTTCAAGTATAAGTTTTAATAATTCTACTTCAATTATTTTTATAAAGATTATTCTTTATGGGAATATTATTTAATTAATAATATTCAGTCATTTTCTAAATATTCTGGGGACTGATTTACTTCATTAAATCAGCTTTACTCCAAACACTCTATAAAGTGTTTTCGAGTCTTCAAAATGATTTTTAAAGTCAGAGCTGATCCCAAAACTCATTTTTATATTTAAGATCTTCCTTTTTTTAAGGGGATTTAAATACTCGCTCAAAATCTGGGGAATCCGGCTCTGTGGTGTATTTTATATTCGCAACAAGGTTGCAGTTTTGGTAAATGAATTGATTACTTGCCCAATGTTCGGGAAGTAAGCCCATCTAATTGAGTCGGCATAAGTGACAGGCCGGGGTACGGTCTATTATTGTGTAAGTGGCTGGGTGGCAGTCCATCAACGCGTAAGAGGCCGGGTGGCGGTCCAGCACAAGGTCCTTATGAGGCCAGGGTGATGACCGGTGGGGGATTCATCCATCTACTAGTAGAAAAGGTTACTTATTGGTATCTTTGCCTGATCAGCAAGATATCTGGTTTATGCCAAAATTCTTTTCCTTTCCAAAATTCATTGGATGTTTCAAACTCTGTTCATACTTTACATAACAGAGGTTCCAGGAAATGTTTAAGAGATATATATATGTGGATATATACATATCGGGACTAAATAAAGTATCTCGTAACTTTATTTCATTCAATAATATTTCAAAGATTGAATCTATTCAAATCTTGTCTTGTAGTCTCATCTATGTGATGAACTTTTGAAACTGGTTATAACTTGAACGGTGGTAGTTCAAGTAGTATTGGGAAAGATATAAGTATATTGGGGTATTTGGTAACCTCATCTTTTAAACTTATATCTAATTAATAATTGTCTTATGAATGACAAAGATTTTCAGAAAAACGTTGAGACAAGGTTAGATATATGAGATCACCTTGCAACGATATTTTTTTATATACAGTTATACACTGGGACTTTGTGTATATTATGCATGGAAGAGGACTTCCAATATTTTGAAAAGTATATATGTATATATACTGAATATTTTGCGACTTCATCGCATTAAGATATCAAACTTGGTTCATTTCTTTTGACCAAGACTTTCATGAGTATTATGAGTAGGCTCATATATTGTAAATCATTATACATATTATTTTGGTGGGCTTGCTGCTCACCCTTGCTTTCTTCTTTCATCACACAACAACAGTTAGGAAAGATGGCCAGACTCCAGCAGACCCAGCGCAAGCGCGTGGGAAGCGTCCCGCGTCTTCCCGTTGATGTTGTAGCTGCTATAGCTGCAGAGGTAGATCTATTGTAGATCAGACCATCTACTTTTGAGAATCAATTATGTATAATTATAACTTGTGGCATATAATGGCAATTAACTGTAAATTTATCAAGTAATCATTTTGGGTTGTAATAACTTTTAAATTGTGGATTCAAAGACTTGTACTTATTTAAGTTTCATCTCTGAGACTATAACGGGTTGTGGTGTGTGTTAGTGTGGGGTCACATCATAAGGTTATTTATTATTAATTAAGTAAAGTGATATTGTGGAAAGAAAGACCGTGACGACCCGGATCCCCGACCCCGGATCTGGGGGTGTTACATAGAAGAAGCTTTACTCTGTAAAGTCTGACAGCCCATACTGTCCCAAGTACAGAGATCACAAATGTGATATTGTTGAAATGAAGCCTAACACTGCTAAAATCATAACTACTTTTCTGGGTTATAAGGCTGTGGAATTCAATCTAGAGTCTGACAAAGCATATCTGATCAGACTTGATCTAGACATAAGGAAAGCTAAAATAAATGATCTCAGGGCAGCTATTTTTCACACTGGTGAAGATACAGCTGAATTGAAAAATGCTAAAAGGAGGATGGTCAATGAACTTGAATATGCTGAGAGATGTCTTTTGAAGAACTATCTCAGAACAACTCCTGACATCATAGAGATCAGAGTTTGAAGCCAACTTGAAGATCTACAACTGCTTAAATTCTGAAGTGTATACAGACTGAAGCTGATATCAGATCTTAAGGATGGTAAAGCTGAAAGGAATGTAAGTTGTAGTTATCTAGTCAAATTCTCATGCATTTGTACTTAATGTTTTTGACATCATCAAATATCTGTTGAACTTGTATATTATGCTAATTTACAAGTTAGGGGAGATTGTTAGATATATTTGTGATGTCATGTCTAATATGATTTGTGTTTAGTTTTCAGATCTTACTTAACATGACAAATCAGTACTTAACTGGAAATCAGTACTTATACTGAAGTCAGAATTTAAGATATCAGAACTTGAGTCATCAGAAGTTAAGTTATCATGAGATATTTATCAGGAGATAATATCAGGACTTAAGGAGACTTTCAGATAATGAAGGCGGCTGATTGAAAGGAAAGAAGATCAAGACAAATACAAGAAGAGATATGCATGAAGAAGAATTCTATGAAGAATAGAATACTCGGAAGAAAAGATAACTGATTAATATATATTAGGAAGCAGAATTGTATTCGATATCAATTAGAATTTTATCTTGTAACTATGTAGTATATAAACACAGGTATAGGGTTTACACTATATCTATTATCATTATCAAAAATATTTTTCATTGTAACCCTAACAGCTCTCATGATAATTTGTTCATCACTGAGAGAGGACAGTTCCATATTGTAATAGAGTTTATTGTGTTGAATAAAATCTGTTTTCTGTTACTTGAGCTCTTATATTCGATTTGATTGTAGTAAACACTGTATTCAACCCCCTTCTACAGTGTGTGTGACCTAACAGAATCCTAGGTGGAAGTAGTTCAGTTTCAGTAAAGCAGGAAAGCGATTTAAGGAAAGTAACTCTGCCTTCTCTTGTGATTTTTATATAGAGAGGAAATTATTGATGCCATGATTAACTAGAGGCTTTTTATTGCAATTATGATATACCTGTTATTGATTCTGAGAAACCCTGATATTGTTCTTTTGACAATTTGATATCAGACCCTGTTCGATCCTTTGTAGTAACCCTATTGATTCGAACCCTGAATATTGTATTGTTTCCTTATTTATCTTATGATATCGTAAACCCTAAAAGAACCTTTATGAATTCCCTTGCTTAATGTCTTGATCAATCTAAATTCTTCGTTAACCCATGAACCCTGTCATGAGTTGATCTTTGAAACTCTTCTAACTTGGAACTAGTATACCCTGTTTGTCATTTGATCCAGTTTCCTTGGTATTGATCCCTATTTACACTTGATTCGTTCACTTTCCTTGAAATCTTGAATTGAACTTAAGAATGATATTCGACTTGATTCGTTCACATATTTTGATTCGTTCACTTTCCTTGGTAATGTTAAAATGAATTTAGTCAACTCTTATCCTTTTTCCAATATAAAGGTTTTCCAAACGAATTTCTGGTGGATTAGATAGAGACGTAAGAGGTTAGTGGGACTAGTCCAGTCACATAAGAGGCTAGCGGGGCTAGTCCAATATAAGGTTATAATGTCATAGCTACCATAACGACCAGATGGAGGTCAGTACAGGCTAATCACCGGTATTATATTTTAAAGATGGATATTCCAATCAAGGGTTCTCTTATACTCTATAAAGATGAAAATGTTTATACACTTTGAGCAGTTGCTCCTTATTCTCTAAAAGATGAAATGAAATGAAATTGAACAACTCGAGTCTTCATTTTGATTGTAATATTGTGAATCCTGCCACTTTACATTGATGATAAGTTTCAAAGTCTGAATGATTATTTCCTTTTGTTGAGAAACACATTGAAGTCCTGCTAATGATTTGAGATGAATGCCGGCTTTCACCCTAACCTGAGCCTTGATTCCTAAAACCCTAAATCCTTCTTAATAACCCTTTCATAGCCAGAGATAGAAATCTGCCACCTAGATATTTAAAGTAGAATGCCTCGTATGTTGATATTGATATTGTTACTACATTATAGAACTGTTTATATAGTTACTTGCTGAACTTCTTTGCTCATATATTTTGCTAACCATGGCAGTTAAGAAAGAAGATGGCCAGACTTAGGCGCGCCACTCGCCAGAACGTTCCTGGCGGTCCCTACCGTGTTGTAGGTTTCCAGATGCCAGAGCAGGTAGCAGTATGAGTAAGCAAGCATTTGAGTTGGAAGGATTGTATAAGTTGGTTTATATATAATGAGTTATCTGTCGGTTCCATGTCGAAATCGAATAAATTTGAATTTATTATTATTTTGGGTTGTAATATATTTATTCTGGTTGTTAGTTGTAATCTTGTCTCATACTTAATCCTGTTTAGATCCTATTAATGTTTAATCGGGGTTTATTATATCCGCTAATATTATATTAGTTAATGGTGTGTGGGTCCTCATTTCCTGACCCTGAGATTGAGGGCGTCATAGAGACTATTGTTGTTCTTCTGGAGGCCGAAAGATTGATGAAACAAGAATCGAGTGACACATCTGATGGAAGTGCATTTGTGGTACGTGCATGTGACACGGAAAAGAAGTGTGTTACGAAATATAATCCTAATATCAAGTGTTTTTATTGTGAGGAATTGGGTCATATATAATTTATGTGTCCAAAGGCAAGAGAAGACTTGAGAGAGTTGAAGAAAAATCGAGGAGGGGGTAGTGTTTCGCTTGTAGAAACTGATGAAGCTGTTCTTTTAGTTCATGAAGAGAAGGGATCAAAAGATGAATGGGTGCTTGACTCTGGATGTTCTCATCACATATGTGCTAGGAGGGAGTTGTTCTCGTCCTACCAAAAGTGTGATGCAAATATGGTAATTTTACCGAACGGTAAAAGGGTAAAGGTTGCTGGCAATAGTGAGGTAACAATGAAACGTTACAATGGTCGTGTTCAGAAGTTAATTCAAGTAAGATACATACCGGAGTTAAATCGAAATATAGTTTCATTGGATAAATTATTTAATTTGGGATATACCGTTATGATGAAGAACCGTATGTTGGAAGTCACTAAAATGGATTTAGAGATACTCAAAGGTCGAAAAGATAAGAGAAATCTTTTTGTGCTAGAAGGAGGGGTTATTGTTCGAGGGGAGGCAGTGGCGAATCGACGTCGATGGATTGATGGTGAACGTTAATTCGGTTGTGTATGAAACCATATTGGGTTGAAGGGGAGGATTGTTGGGATTAAACCTAATATGTAGTATGGGCTTGGTGATAGAAAGTATAATTGGATTGGGTAATAATTGTATGGGTAGACAATTATTATTATAATTGGGTTGGGTAGTAATTGTATGGGTAGACAATTATTATTATAATGGGATTAGGTTATTGGTGTTGGTGGTCAAGTTTGTGATGACTATATATACATAGTCATGTTATTGTTTTGATATATGCTTGAGTATTGTTTGACTTAAGTATTACGTGAGTGAATCACGTTTGCTGAGATTGATTGTAATATTGATAATTGTTTGGATTAATAATACAAGTTGGGACATGGGTTTTTCCGCGTCATATATTATGTGTATGTGTGTTTTGCATTATTTATTTGATTCTATATTTGTGTGTATTCCCCCAACAGATACATGTGTGGAATTCCTTGTACTATAGATATATGTTTGAGAAGAACCAAAAGATGCAAATGGACCAGATACCAGACCAAGTTTTGTAGAGCTCAATTAAGGGATAATGATCAAAATATAATGTGGTTAAGTACGCATCGAATGAATTGACACAGTATAAAAACAGCACAATTCAATATAACATAAAAAGTGGGTCGCAATTTTTTAATGTTAGAGATGATCAAACAAGCTAATTATTTCAAGATAACCAAGTTGTATGACATGTTTAGAAGGTAGTTCATAATGACATTTGCAACAACCTAAATCAGTTTATTCATTCAAAGATTCTAAAAATCAACTGGGCTGAATTTATCACGATACTGAATGAGAATTAGAGTTCAATCAGTAAAGCTTGATACTCGTTCATGTTTCCAATTCTAACTAGACTATAAGCAATGTAGCATGGAAAATACTTGTATGGCTAATATAAATAATGAAGTCTTACCGAAGTGCTTTTCCAGCTCGGTGAATCATTGTGGATATTACTAGATTATTATTAACTTTTGGTATTAATGTCAAGAAGTCAATACTGGAGTAGAAGATTGGATCCGATGCGCACTTGCTGAAAAATGAACATATTGCTGCAGCATAACACACACTTTGAGTGTCGTGCATCGAGGACATATGTGCATCATCAAACACTAAGAAAATTATTCTCTATCTTTACTCCCTTGAATCGAACTCCACTTTCAACATAGATTGAAAAAGAAGACAGCGATAACTTAAAAAAAGATATAGAAAAGGTAGTACTAGCAATCGTGTTATAAAATTGAGTTCGGTATATAAAAACTGTATTTTAATTAATCTAACAGAAAATATCATTTTAGTTGAAAAAAAAATATTCGCTGAGCTATTTAAAAGATGTCTCTTGCAACACCTTAAGGTTCTAGGGAAGAGAGACAAGTCAAGTCATCCTTACTTGAACTACACTAGATTTATTCAGGAGGAGCAATTACACACCATTAACAAAATAAATTAAAGCACAAAAATTTGAAATCCATACACCAGAAGCAACGCATCATAATTTTGATTTCTATCACAATATATCTCATGACCGATTTTTTTCGGCTTTCCAACTACAACTAGGAACCTATTTGAATCCAAATTCATTTCTACAAATTTTAGAAGCACACAATTAATGTAAAGTAGGATTCAAGATCATCAACCGTAATATGTACATTTTTTTGTAATTTGTCACCATATTATTGAGTTAATTGTATCTGTTAGAAAATAATGAACCAAAAACTAGACAGAGGGGGGTGAATGACCAGTTCGAAATTTTCAAACTCTTTTTGAAAACCGGAAAATATAAGAATGAAATAAGCTCTAACAACTTAAAACATATAAAATACACAGAGATTTAAATCAATTTACTTTATACATATAATCCAAAGAAATTGTTGATACAACTCATAAGGAAAACAAAGTTATTTTTCTTAGCTTTTTCTCAAGAACAGTTTCTTGAATAGATGACATATAGAGAGAGAAAATATTACAAGATATTTTTTCTCAATATTTCGCACAAATAAAAATTGGATGTGCACAATATAAATACAGTTTGTACTACTCAGTGTGCACACTGGCCCTTTTATAATGAGCAATCATATCCTGCTAGGGGACACGTAGCAGCTTTCTTAGGACCACTTTATTCCGTTATTCGTTCCTGATTTTTTACTACTTACTTTATTTTTCTTTCTCTCCAAGTTTGGATGTAGCCTTGACACATATCTATGGACCATCTTCATGTACAATATGTTGTAGTGATCTGTTTTTTCATTTCTGATAAGTTTTACCTTCATTTGTCTTGGTGTGAAGAGGCCGAGTGAAGATATCGTGAACTCCATTTGACTTGACTATACTATCCAGTTTACTTTAGACTTCTTAATGTAGTATAATTATGCACTTCACGATATAATATCTTTCTTGACTTCTTGGTGTAGCATAAAATTAAACTTTTCGATCTAGAACAAGTTTGGACTTCTCGATATAACTCAAACTTGAACTTCACGGTATGGCTATAAACTGGACTTCACTATATGGCTTTAGTAGACTTCACGATACAATTCTTCTAGATTCTACGATACAATTATTCTAGACTTCACGATATTGAATTTAAAGAATTTATTCAACTTATTGTTCTTCTTTCTTCACTTTAATACTTCAACAATCTTCATTGAATTTCTACCAAATTGATTTATTCAATAACTATTATGCACAAGACTGTTGCATGAAATATCCTAAGCTCTTATCATTTTAAGCTATATAGAGAACTAATAACACAAGTACATTGAAACCTATCACTAATCCAATTGGTACACTCCATTTGGTTATGCAAAGTAACATTGTAACTTGAGTAGCTTTGTTACGATGGTATAGACATGTCATATACCTAACAGTCACTACGTTCCTTAAAAATTTTCTTAAAAATCAATTTTATTACAAAATTTTTGATAAATATTTTGTTGTCATTCGGATATGATGATTTAAGATATAATTAATAAAAGGTAAACATATTTGACGTCGTTCCATTATTTACCATTACTATTAATGTATGATTTGTAAAACACAAATTCAAGTTAAAAAATGAGTGATGGCTCTAAATACCCATCTCGGAAAACTAAAAGTTTAAAATGCCCAGATCCATCAGCATAGGTTTTAAATACCGACCAGATACATATATCTTACATGCGTGTTTAAGAATACGCATTTCAAACATGCGCATCACCGTGTCTTTCCCTTAATTTACTTGCAAAAGCAAAAAAAAAAATAAGGGATATGCATCTTGAGAATGCCTATCCGGTGATACGCATTGCATGAATGCGTATCCTTTGCTAATTTTAAAAAAAATTAATACTGGATACGCATTCTAAAAATGCGTACCATGGGATACGCATTTGCAGAATGCATGTCCTTTGTGAATTCAGACACTCATTCACCAAATGTGTATCTCGTCGGTAGTTTGGACCATGCACTCCAGACACTCATTTCACTTGAAGAATTAATTTAATTTATTGATGTCATTTTTATTTTTGAATGCATTTAATGGGAAGATTTTTATTATAAATATTTTGTGTAAAAGGTTTCGTTAATAAGAAAATTCCAACTTATTTTAAATTAAAGGGGTAAATTAATAAGTTGACAATCATTTTACCGCAGTTATTTTCCCTTGATTCGATAATATTATTTTTAAATGATTAATAAATTATACAAACTAATATTTTAGTTTACACAAAAATTAAGTCAAGAAAAAAGGATTGAAAAAGAAGATATAATTTATCTAATAAAATAGTAAAATAGACTAAAATATCAATAAATGACAACGATCATAAAATAAGGATTGGGTAAGGAGGTTTGTTCTTTAATTACGTATGATAACCCAAATTCACTTAAATTTAGAAAAAGTAAATACATGTGACATTTTTCTTATTTTTTTTAACATATATAGATTAAATCCTAATTTTGTAGTTATTTATTTTATTTTTTGCGCTTGATTAAATTTTAATATAAAACACATTCAATTTATCAACTCTTATTGTCATTAATTAGCTTATAAATGACATGCCTAAATAAAGGAAATATGATATATTTTTTTTGTAATGACCTTTTGGTTTTGTACTACTACACCCGTAAATTATAAAATTTAACAGAGTTCTTTTTCGACCCTCGAGTATAAAATTTGTATCATCAAACTCTTTTTCCTAATTTTGATTTTTCTGTGAACAGTCTTAACTGTATATACCATTTGACCCGCTTGAAGTATTAGTTTTGTATAATTTAGCCCTTGAAAATATAATTTATACTATTAATAATCAAATAAGTTTTTAATTTAAATACATTAAAATAACATCTATATATTTTTATGAACTTTGTATTGCGCCATAAAATAATGTGACTAAACTTTTGTGCAAAAAAACATGAAAAAATAATATTTGAAATTATGATTTTGACTCGTGAAAATGGGTAAAAGAAATATTTTTTGTATAAAAGCGAGTTTTTTTTTATTATGCAGTGGTATAATTTATAAAAATGAAAATATAAGTTGATAGGTATGTAATGTCATGTAGCGGGGTCGGAAAGGAACAGTTTCAAAATTTAAGGAATTATGGGTTCAGTAAGGGTAAGGTCATTCAGTATTTATTTTGTAAAATGTATTATTTATATTTAAAAATAATATAATATACATGCATATATAGGAATTATCATATATATTAAATGTAGATATAGTTAATTAAGAGGCACTCACACATTATTTATAATAAAATGTCTAATATTAATGTGAAATCGGTTCATATTAGTTACCATAAATTTAAAATAAAATGTAACCTATTTTTAAAATTGTAAATATTTTTTTCATAACAATAATATTGAATTTTTTCACGTACATGTTCATGTGGAAAACAGCTGGCATGTTGGTTTAGAAAATAGGTATTAAATCGGTTTGGTAAACAACTGGCACACACATTACATTATATAATTAATAAATAAATGAGGGACGCGACCATCTTAAATAGCGACCATCTTAAATAGCATACTCAATTTTGTGTTCACCAATTCATTGTCGGTTTTTCTTTTGTTACTTGACGTTGTCTTCTGCATCTTAAAACTCTAATATTTCTTTTTAATTTATTCTACATTCCTTTTCCCTCCTTTCCAATTGTCCATCTTACCTTTTATCTATGATTGACCTCTCCATATTCAAGCTTATTTGGTCGACGATCTATAATTTGACACATATCTCATGTCGTGTCTGGTGTTGTATCTTGTTGATTAAGTACAACAATCGTAATTATCGAAATCGGTGTAACATAACCGGTTAAAATGTTCAATATCCATATTTTTTCAAGACAAATTTGAAAGTAAGTGTTTATGTTAATTTCAAATAAATAATAAGTGTATATGTACACACAAAAATACACTCACACAGATGCACATATAAGGGGAATAATTTATCGAAATTGATGGATATCTAGTACTTTTAAATAATTCAATTATATTGAATTATTTAAATTTACTTTTGGATTTTATGTAAACTTGATCCAAAATGAAGCTTCAATTATCAATATTATTTTTGGATTTTCAGTTTGTATATGATCTGGATCAACATAAATCAGTCTAGAACTATTAGTTAAATATTTGTTATAGAGCAGGGCTAGTTTTTTCAATTTTTTCCCAAATGATATGGCATGACACATGGCGAATTTTGATTTAGGCTAATATTTACACACCCATGGTACCATATAATCATTAGAAAATCTTACTATCAATACATTGACATTTCAATATTTGGAAAAAAAATTGGGCTACCTAGTACTTTTTTTGTTATATCACAAATTTTGAGTTATAATTGTTTTGATTTTTTTAAAAAAATACTCATATTTAATATTTCTAACACCTTTACACTTGATTTATAATTTTTTTATTAAATCAGTTACAAATAATTTCATATATTATTTACAGTAAATAATGAAGAAAATGCGCCAGAATGTTCGAGGATCACATCCAAATGTCGGTTGTTTTACTGTTAATATTATTTATAATTATTAAATTTATGTTATACTTATGTTTATTACATGTGTTTCTTCAAGAAAGAAAGTCTTGTAGTTTTATATTAAAGGTTACCTATCTAACAATCACAGGGTGCCAATGTACTAGTATATAGACATCTATAATATAACCTCTAACGAGTATATAATATTTCTAAGATTAAAATTTGATTGATACCAGATATAATTGATTACATATATTTGTTTATGGTAATTTGTTGTAATTTGTTTGAATGTCATGTATAATTAATCTCCAGCTCAAGTTGAGATAAATTTTAAATTGAGATTTCCATCAAAATATATGTGTCTCCATCTTCTTTTTTTTAGTTTAGTTTTATATAATAAAATATGCTTGTATTTACATTTCATTCTTATATAGATATTTGATACCATAAATTTGTAAATATATTCTACTTTCTAACTCAAACTCAATTGATAAAGAATTCTAAATATTATTTTGTCATATTCCTAAAATTGTTAAGAAATCTTATTGCATATAAGAGTAGATAAGAAATCTTATTAAAACTTGGAAATTATATTGTGCATAGTAGCTCTTGTTACGGCACCATCTTTGAGCATAAATATAAGAGAATTATAAGTTAGATAAAAGTGATGTTTGTTAAAAAAAATTGATTCTTACAAATTACTTATTAAATTATAAAAATAATTCATTAAAGTACAGATCTATCATAAAGATTTGTTGTTGTGTTTAAAAATAAATTGATGGGATAAATCTTTAAAAAGTGTCGGCTTGAAAAAAGTTTGTGGGGTCGATTTGGGCCTTTTTTTGAAAATATTAGTAACTCAATCTAGTGAAGGTATCATATGTGTATTAGGTAATTATTTTGACAACTTTTAAATCATGTTCTTCAATTTGTAACTCAATGTGAAAATGAAAAAAAATAGTTGTGTGAATCTAAATTAGAAACTATTATGAATTATAATGTGTCAGTAATTCAAAATCTTAAATTTGTATTTAATTCATGATTTGTATTTATTGATACTAGTATCACATATGTTATAACCCAGAAATATTAGTCGAGTGCTGTTTTTCCGCACAACATAATAATTTGTTTATAAATAATACAATATTTTTCTGCATATCATAGTATTTTCTTTTTATAAATTATATTGAGAAATGCTATAATTTTAAAATTTGTTTCCGAAACCGTTCCCGCATGATAAATTATAAGCATATTATTGGATATTCGTGTCATTTTTGAAAGTATTGCTCTTATATATTACCTTTATAAAGTAAGGGACTCGATTGTAATGTTACCAAAACCTTGATACTAAATGGGTATGTTTCATGTTCCATATGCATCATCGTACACACTAGAGAGAATGACACACTTTCATAGTCCCTTTCTCTCTCTCCGTGTCTCTCTGCCGCGCTCTCTCTCTCTCTCTGCCACTATCTCTCTCTCCCTCTCTCCACTGCATTATCAAGCATAAAGCCTTGTAATAGATTTGTACTCCGATCACTTTCTTGATTCTATAATAGGGAATTTGTAAGAATTAAATGCTTTTGAAGAGATATCATTTGATTTCAAGTCATAACATCATTTCCAAGCTGCACCCAACTGTTGCATCGCATTCAACAAGGTTTCAAGTCTATCATTATCTCCGAAAATTGATAAAAAATCTAGGTGGTTTTGAGGTGAGCAATTTTTACTTTTAACATGCATCATATCTACTTTTTATAATTTTCTATGTAATTGTGAATTTGATTTGGTCTAATGCAAGTCTTTTTTAATTGTTTGCACGGACTACTTTGAATGCCATTAAGTATATTTACCTTCAATCTGAGGTCTGTGTGTTGTCTTAATTACTCTTCAATGTGCAATTTGGTAACAACAAATATGTGTCGTGGACAATAATAAGCCAACTGAGGTGGCAAAAGTTTGGTGGGATTTGAGTTTTGTATCTAGTGGTTATGTGAAAACCGGTTTTTGACCCAAATAAATACAACTCGGCTCAGACCGTAGAAATGAGTACTCGGGCAGAGTAGCCGATTTTTACAATACTGGTACATATGCCTATCGTTTTTGTAGTGATTAAAGTATTATTACTTGAAAGACTTATTTTACAGCAATTAAGTATTTTAACTTTTAAAACATTACTTGGATATTGTGCTTAATTGTTATGGCCATTCAGTGATTACATTTCTGTGGTGTGGAATACTAAAGATTAAGGCAATGACACCTAGTTAATTACTATGAATACATTAATAAGAATGACAGTTTAGTCGTATTATATACTTTGACTACTTGCAATTTACTCATATATGTGTATGTTACTTTTTCTCAGCTTCAAAGAGAAAATAACAGTAACAATGCCGAATTTGGCGTTAAAAAAATTCGGCTAATTAATGCTGAGGTATTTATTTTCAACATGATGGTGTTCTGAACTGTCTTCTTTCCTTTCAACGAATATTATGTTTGGTTCCATCTCCATTTCCTTGCTACTTGTCATCCTGTCTTAATTTCTACATATATGCTTCATTATGTTTGGTATATTTCATGTGTTATACGATCAGTACGTACTGCCATATCGTTACAGAAAAACATGAGATCATATATGTGAAAATTCTACACATTTGACCAAGTAATTCGATATTATTATAGCATTGTATATTGACTAGTCAACTTTGCATTTGCGGAAAAAGTACTGATATTGTTCTATACAGACTTGTATATTGACTTGACATCTAAGTTCATGTTGAAATTTTCATTGTCACTTCATATTCGTGTAAAAATTAAATTTCATTGAGGCCATTATTTCTATATGATGATGTGATATGGATATCTTTCATCGAATCATAACTACACTATTGAGTTAATGACTAGTAGTAGTAGGTCTGTCGGTGACCAATTTGAGTAGCAAGAAACTAGAAGTTTCAAGATTACATAATGTCAATTCATTAGCTCTTAAGTTATAAACTAGTAAATGGTCATTAGGTGATTGCTTTAACCAAGTTGAATGCAATACTCAGACTATTGACATCACAGCTAAACAAAGTACGCTAATATTTTTATAAACATCTTGTTCAAGAACATGGGTTGAAGTATAAATTGCGTTATTAATTTTGTATAACACTTGTTGCATTAGGCTTTTGTTATTGTATCTCAAATTTTCCAGCTCTTAGTTTCACTAATTTTTATCGTCCTTCAAACTTTTTCTTTTATGATGTGAATAGATTCCGCAAAGTGATCTTGTTGCAATTTGATAGTTTTAATCTCAGGTTAAGCTTGTTAAGTGCGTTATGCAGAATATTGTGGTGGATATATCATTCAATCAAATAGGTGGACTATGTTCACTCTACTTCCTGGATGTAGTAAGTCTCATTGAAGTTTGTTTTATGAATTATATTTCTTTTAAATAGGCAATAATTATTTATATTCGTGGATAGGTTGATTACATCATTGGCAGGGACCATCTATTTAAGCGCAACATATTACTAATTAAAGCCTGGTGCTACTATGAGAGCCGTATTCTAGGCTCTCATCACAGATTAATCTCTACATATGTATTGGAGATTTTAGTTTTATACATTATTCAAGTCTTCCACTCATCATTAGATGACCCATTAGTAGTAAGTGCTCGTGGATTTAATGTTGGATCTTTACTATATTATTATCTCCCATAAAATTGACTCTCTGTCTTCTGTCAAATTTCAGGTTTTATATAAATTTATGGACTACTTTAGCAAATTTGATTAGAAAAACTACTACATTACTTTACGTGGTCCAGTTCGTCTCTCATCCTTGTCAGAATCTGGAAGTAAGAAACATATCTTAAATTGTTGATTCAAATACTAAACTATATCACTCATCAATTAAATTTGGCCTTTTTTATTATATATAGCTGGGATACCTGAAAATATTAGAGGTCGTATGTTACTGTCTGAGGAATTTTATAGACACTGCATGGACATGTATTTCGTTCCTTTAAAAGAGGTTGAAATGCACACACGAATATTTCCTAGAAAGCACCTGAACATAGTTGATCCACTTAAGGAATATAATAACCTGGGCCGCAGTGTCGGCGAAGGTAAAACCCTCTTCTTCAGCAATTCCGGTTCCAGTGGATGCGTCTGAATTGTTTTAATTTTCATGTTCAACACTACTGAGATATGTGTCTTGTCATAAATTTATGTCCTCAACTAATGAATCCCCTACCTCACTTTTGAAGCCTATGCAAAAAGTGTGTCTTTATATTTGGGGCTAGGAAACTTGGACAAATACTTGTGCATTCAGGAGATAGTCTAGTTGTTGAACTCCCGATGTTTTTTTCGAATACATTGAATATGTATGGAAGTGGACATCGTCCTGATGTTCAAAATGCAGTTCATATCTTGGCTCCCACCCCAACTAACCATGCAATTTTCAATAAGTCAAAGAATGAACGCGAGGTAATTTATAGTTGAAAATATGCATATTGTTTTGTGTAGATGGAGATAACTAACCTATTCATGTTGGTTCACTCTAGGATGGAGTCTGCATCTTCCCAACATCAGATACTTCAAATAGGCAGCAAATAGGTAATAGAACATCTTATGAGATTTTACAAGAACCCGAAGAAGGCACTAATATCACTCCTGACTGGGGTAGTGAGGCCCAGAGACATGTCGGAATAGTGGATGTTCCTTCAGTTATATATTCTACTTCCTTGTCCAATGAAGTATTTAATACTGACAATAGTTTGGCCTTGGCAAAAAATGTCACTAGTCCTGATCCTTTGGACCTAATGTTAGATCTTCGTCAGGGCTTTGAGACTCAATTTGATATATTGCAATATGGTTGGTGTTTCTATTTGTTTTGCTCAAACGTTCAAGATTGGCCAGTACCTCCACCACGACCTTATTTTTAGAGTGCACATTCTTCATATGCTATTCAGTGCTCATCTCAACTGAATGAGTTTCCATTTCGAAGAATCAATGGCTTAGTCTGTGATCCCAGGCTATACCCTGTAAAGTCAATGCTTGTGCCTCATGCTTCTTATGGTTTTGAAAGGCCCAGGTCGCGTGGAACTGGAACGTTTTTCCCTATCCTGGTTTGCACCTTTTTTGCCTTAAAATTATTGCATTTCAAATTATGTTGGTATTATGAAATGGATTTTACATGTGAGCATATGACTAGGATCTGTAGTACGAGCCTTATTGTTCTAGTTTGGAAGTGGTCTGCCTCATATTTTCTAATTAATTTTATTAATTATTTTTAGAATCAGCCCCTACGTGGTTACAGACCATCGTTTGTTGAAGGAATGATTCAGGCACCAGTAAGGTCCTTCCATAGTATTATCCAAAGAGTTACATCTAGTGGATTCCCTGCAGGTCAAAGTGGTGGGTTTCGTAGGTATTCAGATGGAAACTACTCTGCTTCATTGGGGAATGCTGATGGTTTAATCACGCAAGACAATGGAATTCTTATATCTAGTCCCTTCTTTCATGCACAACGTATAATACCTTTTTAAGAGAGCAATATGCAGCCAAGACCTGCTTCTTCCTTCCAACCAAGAACACCTTTTCACGGGAGCAACAGGTGACAAAGACATGTTTCTTCCTTTCGACCAAGTATACTGTTATGACCGAAATTTTATAGACACGACGACAATTAGAAGACTTAACGACAACCTTCTGAGACGTTAAGGCTTGACGATGACCAGTTAGGACGTAAGGACATGACGACAGCTAGGTAGGATAGGAAGGTTGAGACAGGAACAAGCTGGGAAATGGTCAACATAGTAGGGATAAGGATAAGGATTAAGAAAGGGTCAAATAACAAACACATTTGAAGAAGGAGTTCAACCCGAGGAAATAGGAGGACATGCAGTTCAAATTTGAACGTGGAGCATAAAGTAAAAATAGGGATTTTTAGTTGTTGATATGTACTATAAATACAAGTTAAGTGTTAGACAAAGAACACAACTGATCCATTCAGAAAAACATAGAATATACACTCTTGTACTCATAGTTATTACATAGTGGAACTCTACTTTTGGTTAGGGAAAGTCCCACCCGCAGTTTTTACTTCTTAACGGAGGTTTTCCGCGTCAACAATTCTCGTGTCTTTAGTCTTTTATACTTGTGTCATATTATTGATCGATTAAATTATTCTTAGAATGAAAACCTACAATTGTCTACCAAAACTGTGACGCCCTCAATCTCGGGGTTAGGAAATGAGGTTTTGCCCACCTTTAATCTAATAATTAAATAAGCATAAACCCCGATTAACAACTAATAGGATCAACATGATAAAGTATGAGACAAGATTACAACTACCAATCATAAAATATAACTTACAACTTCAAAATATTATTAAATAAACAATATCGATTCCGGCTGGGAATCGACAGATAACCCATTATATCTTTACAGATTTCCTTCTAGGCGCGAGCTCACTCAAAAATACCACTACCTGCTCTGGCAACCGGAAGCCCTCAACACAGTAGGGACCACCATGTACGCTCTTACGAGCAGTGCGCCTAAGCCTAGCCATCTTCTTTCTTAACCGCCATGGTTAGATTAAAACAAAAACATATGAGTATAAAACCCAGCAAGTAACTATAAAGCAGTTCTACGATATCAAATCACAATATATTTTACCAAACTCAGGGCATTCTACTTTACTTGTTCTAGGTGGCAGATTTCCAGCTTTTGGGTTAAGAAAAGGTTTTGAAGGAACAATATAGAGCTTTTAAGGAACAAGGCTCAACGTAGGTCGAAAGCCGACATTCATCATAAATCATTAAAGGATCAGAATAGATCTTTCAAAAAGAGGAAAGCAACAATATTTCAATATATGGAATCAATCATATGATCAACAGATTTAAGAATCAGGGTTCTCAAGCTTTAAGCTTCATATTAACATAATCAACTATTTTCAAAACCAAATAAACCGTTTTCATTTTCAAGAATCAATTTACTGAAAAGAAAGTTTCAGTTCCCTTTTAAATTATCATTTAGAACCCTTGATTGGATCACTTTATCTTTCTATTTCATTATAATACGGGTGACCAGCCCGTACCAACCTCCATCCGGTCTTTAAGGTACCAATCGGCATAATTTCAGCCTTAAGTTGGACTAGCCCCGCTAGCCTCTTACCATGACTGGACTAGTCCCACTAGCCTCTTACATCCCAATTCAATCCATCGGGAATTCGTTTGGAAAACCTTGAGTTGGAAAAACAAATAAGTTTTCAAAAACCCATTTTTATCATTACCAAGAATATGAAATCGTTCAGACTCTTTCGAGTCGAAACTCATTCTTAAGCCAGATTTTAAGAAAACAGAGTTCAGGGAGTGATTTAAGGATAAACAAGGAACAATTCTTAAGGATTCTGTAACAAAAATAACAAGGTACTTATGTTAGAAGGATCAACATCTGTAATAGGGTGATCAGGAAATAAGGTATCATTCAATAGGGTTCACAAAGATAATTATAGGGTTCAATACAATTCATGGCTTAATAAATATCTTGATCAGAAAGGACAGGTTATCAAAGGGTTGAATCAATAAGCTTATCAATAATAGTTTATCAAGATCAAAGGCAGGGTATCTCAAATCAATATCAGGGTTTCACTAATTAAACAGTTCAATACTCTACATGGTATGAACAACATTCTCTTTATAACCATTTACACAAGTAATCAGAGTTACTTGCCTGAATTTGCTTTCCTGAATGTTGAACTACTGCCACCTAGTATATCCTTTCCTTTCCTAGCCTGAATGCCCTCACGCTCCGAATATACAATAAAACCAGAATCTTAATCAGTTTCTCAACTCTCGTTCCCGAAACGATCACTCAATACGATAGCTCGATTATATTCTTGACTCAAATATACGAGTATAGCTTATACACATAAGCACATAGCACATAACACATTCCTTTCTCGTAACCTTTATATCTTTATATACTTAACAATCGAAGCGTACTTGCTTAATCTTAGCTATTTCTCAAATCACACTAATATAACTCTTACGAGTAAATGATTTATTCACAACCAAACCTTTACGACCATAACTATCACTTATAGCTCTTTTTAATAACAAGCGATTTAATTCCCTTTTGTTTTATTCCTTAATTCGAACCATAACAACAACCAATCACACAAATGAATCACATATCTCCTAGGATTTCACATGCAATCACTTAACAAGGTTTTGGAACCAAATCAGTCGCTTTTCTACTTATATATCATTCGGCCATACACATAAAACACAACCCTCATATACATAATTTCCATCTCATATAATCAAACACAACTAATGCAAATCACAAGAGTCAATTACGCACTTAAACTTCATCCTTTTTAATCAAAAATCCGAATCATAATCACATTAAGAATCAAAATCAACACCTTCTTTTAATTATCAATTTTGACATGCAAGGTTGTATATCACATTTCCCACTTGTTTTAATCTTTAATTTAGTCATTCAATCCATTAAACACCAAAACCAAGCATCACTTAGTGACTCCAACTTTAATCAATTCATTCAATCAACATGCATTCCCTTAATCATCAAATTAATCTCTTCTAACCTCATTTTCATTCGGCTAAAACATGATCTACAATTTCAAGGATCCAACAATGACATGCACTACTTGTTTTTCTCTAAAACTAACATGCAATCACTTTTTATGCTAAATAAGCTTGGTGTACACTAAGATCAATTCATCGAATCAAATTCCTCTTTTTAATTAGCACAAAGCCGAATTATAAACTCAACATGCAACCTTAAATTTTAATCTCCTAATTATCAAACAACTTATACACACATCAATAATTGAGACAAATCCATTTTCAATCACATACTCAATACCAAAAACTCTTTTGATCTTTTCAAAAACCAAACATGCAAGGCTTTAAAATTCAAATTAACATATCATAAAAACTCCATCGGCTCTCCTTGGATCATAGCCGGTGGTGGTCAAACTTAAGAGAGCCCACAACGTGTCTTCTCTCGAGTTTATGACCCCAAAATCTCCTTGAATTCACTCTTATAGTTTTGTAGCAAGAAATTAATTTCCTTGAACACAACCATAGAGATCAACATCAAAACACTTACACAACACTTACATGCAAATGGAAATTGAGATGTATATCAAAAATAGAGACTAAAGAAAGCAATATCTTTGAGTTTGAGTGAGGTTTGAGTGTTGCATGCAAGAGAGAGAGATGAGAGATAAGAGAGCCGAAAGAGAGAGAGTGTGTAGCCGAGAGAGAGAGTGAAGGAAAGAAAGAAAAAGAAAGAGAGAAGGGGAAATGGGGTGCATGGGAAAAGAAAGGAAAAAGGGGGGGAATGAATTTATACACCATCAAAGTCAAGGGCAAACTAGTACATTACTAAATTCCTTTCTGGCTCATTTGATCCTTTCTTTTTATTCAAATGTAAATAAAATCAATTATAAAGTATATCTCTTTCGGAAAGTTGAAAATTATTGCAAATGACAATTTTAACACGTAGATCTCGAAATTAGCTTTTTAACCATTACTCATACTAGATTTTTGAGCGGACGGTTGTTTTTATATGAATTTCGCAAGCTCGTCTTAATAATAACATTTTCCCACATAAAAAACAATTTAAAATGCAAAGACCACCAAATAAATCCACTCATTATTTTTAAAAAGTCTCTAGGACTAATATGAAGATAACAAAACAAATCCCATGCTTTTATCGTACTCGGATAATTTTATAAAAATGCGCGAAAGTTAAATAATCCTTTATTTTAAATCACATAATTCCTTTAAATTCATAAAAATGTCACATAGCACATAGTCATGCACACAGACAAGCAATCACACATATACGATCATGTAACAACTTAGGTCTGACCATAGAATTTATCCCTCTTTAATCTTTATCCTTTTCTACGCGTACCGGGTCACGTTCAGCCTGACGGCCCGACGCTCAGCGTTTCGATTACGCTTCTCATTATCATTATCGACCGACACATCACTGAGGACGAAATACTTTATTTAAACATTCATTTTACTCAATCACACATAATTCACATTTTATATTCTTTAACTCCTTATTAGGACGGGTTCCGTTCTACCTGACGGCCGGACACCACAGCTTATCTCCTAAGCCGACTCTTTAAATTGGAACGTTTTTATTTACGCTCCTATATACTAATATACACAAAAGACAATTATTCAGCACTTAGTCATATAATTATAACCACATCGTATCAGGCATACTTTATTGACTTAATTACGTCGCAAAATTCTCAGTCGTCACAAAAACAGTTTGGCGCCGTCTGTGGGAATTTTTCTAAGAATTGACTCGATTAACAGCTATGGATGACGACACCCCACAACAGCAGAGAGAAGGGCCTCAACAAGGCGACAATGGTGACTTACTAGCAGCTATAAAGAAGTTGCAGACTGACATGGAGACTCTACGATCTGAGAATGACAGTTTGAAAAAAGAAGTAACTACGATCAAGTCCAACAACAAGGGCAAAACTAAACAAGCAGCAAAGGTCGTTGCACGACGATTGTTCGACGATGAAGGAAAAGAGAAAGAACAGCTGCACGATAACGAAATCATCGTAACAGAAAAAGATGGACATGTCTTGGAGACTCACACCAACGTAGACCAATAGGGAGAAAGCACACACGATGGTACAACAGAGAAGAGTACCGAAAAAAGAAGTTAGAGACGTAAAAAATCTAAGTCACATTTTAGAAATTCCTGAGTCAATAAGGAAAGAATTGCAGGAGGTAAAAGATATGATTCAACGTATCCCTGGTGTTCCAAAGCCATTGGAGAAGGCAAATCCCACAAGTTATGTCGATTCGCCCTTCGCTGACGACATTGCTTTAGTCGAGATCCCTAAAAGATTCACAGTACCACACATGAAGCAATACGATGGATCGTCTGATCCGCTAGAACACATTGCTCAGTATAAACAACGAATGTTTACGGTGCCAATTCCAAGGGAATATCGAGAGCCTTGCATGTGTAAGGGCTTTGGATCAACACTAATAGGAACTGCTCTACAATGGTTCGTGGGTTTACCAAATGGGAGTATATCCACGTTTACGAACTTGGTTGACACATTCAATCTACAATTTTCCAGCAGCCGACAGTTTGAAAAAACCACGAGTGACCTCTATAAGGTGTATCAGAAGTATCGAGAACAATTATGAGATTACCTGACCAGATTCAACAGAGAAAAGGTTATAATTACTAACTGTGATGTCCCAACTGCAATAGAAGCATTTAGAAGAGGATTGGAAAAAGATTCGCCGCTCTATGATGAATTGACAAATTATCCGTGCAAAACAATGGACGATGTACAGGCCAAGGCAATGGCTCAAATACGTCTGGAAGAAGATAAAAGAGAGGACGACGACAAATATTATCGGCCAAATAGGAAAATCACGTCAACAAGAAATAAAGACTACAAGAATGACAACAAGCCATATGTCAGGACAACGAGAGATGAACAACATGTCAACTCATCATAAATTCGTCCAGATTGGAGAAGAGACCCAAATTTACCCCCCAACGTTTGATAGTTATGGGTTTAGTGTAACCCCTACAGTTCTCGTTAAGAAATTCGCTAAGTTAGGCGATGTGGTGAAATGGCCATCCAAAACCAACAAGTCAAAGTTGAATCCAGATTCAAAGATGTGGTGCGAGTTCCACGGAGATTATGGTCACAAAGCTATTGATTGCGTGGCTCTGAGAAGAGAAATTAAAGCTTTGGTCAAAAGGGGATACTTGACGGAGTACATGTCATCACAGAGAAGTAATCATGTCCGAATGGAAAAGACACCTACAAACTTACCCCCTCGTCCCCCTCATCACAAAGTCATAAACTTTATTGCTGGAGGATCAGAAATGTGTGGGGAAACGTACTCACAAGCCAAGAGATGAGCTAGAGGAAAGGGCATACAAGTTGCACACGCTGAGGTTGTGACAGACGACTCTTCAGTGTTACAATTTGACGCATCTGACATGGAACATGTCCAGTCACCACATCAAGATGGACTAGTAATATCTTTACTAATTGGAAATTGTCTGATAAAGAGAATTTTGGTGGACAATGGAAGTGCTGCGAACATAATGATGTTTAATACGCTACAACAAATGGGATTATCAGAAGCTGACATAGAGAAACGATATATGACGTTGGTGGGTTTTAGTGGCGAGACGAAAAGGACTATTGGAGAAATACACCTACCCACATATGCTCGTGGAATCAATTTACTTCAAAAGTTCTTAGTCATCGATGCAGGCTCAACCTACAACATAATTTTGGGGCGAGCTTGGATACATGACATAGGGCTATACCGTCAACTGTTCACCAAGTCGTCAAGTTCCCAACACCTTGGGGGACACAACAGATTAGAGGTGATCAGGTCATGGCTAGAGAATGTTACAAAATATGCTTAAAGCCTACAGTGCAACACGAGCAAAAGGAAGCAGCAGCCGTAGCAATGAAGGGTCCGAAAACCCTCAAAGAAGTAGCGATTATAGAAGGAGAAAAGAAAGTATTGATTGGAGAAGACATCCCAGTTGATATAGAAGCCAACCTAGTCGAATTCTTGATGACACGACTAGACGCGTTCGCATGGGAACAAGAAGACATTACAGGAATAAATCCTGACATCATCATACACAGGTTGAATGTGGACCCCAACCACGTTCCAGTCCAACAAAAAAGGCAAAAGTTTGGAAACAACATAATCAATGAAGAAGTAAACAGGTTACTACGAAACATGATTCGAGAAGTAGACTATCCTCAATGGTTGGCAAATGTCGTGATTGTCCAGAAGAAGAACGGCAAGTGGCATGTGTGTGTAGACTACACCGATTTAAATAAGGCTTGTCTGAAAGATCCTTATCATCTCCCACATATCGACTCCATGGTTGACTCAAGAGCAGGACATGAACTGTTAACTTTCCTTGACACGTCGAGTGGTTTCAATCAAATACAAATGGAGTCATCTGATGCAGAAAAGACGACGTTCATAACAGATAGAGGAATTTTTTGTTACTTGGCAATGCCTTTTGGTCTGAGAAATGCAGGGGCAACATTCCAACGGTTAGTCAACAAGATGTTCAGAAAGAAAATTGGACATACGATGGAAGTATATATTGACGATATGGTTGTAAAGTCGAAAAATACAGAAGATCATGTCAAAGATCTAGAGGAAGTGTTCGACATCTTACGTATGTACAACATGAAACTAAATCCATCTAAATGCAATTTTGCCGTATCTTCGGGAAACTTTTTGGGACATATGGTGACAAGAAGAGGAATAGAGGCAAATCTTGAACTAATAAAGGCCATCTACGAGATTACAAGTCCAAAAAATGTCAAAGACATACAGAAACTAACAGGAAGAGTAGCATCCCTAAACAGGTTCATTTCACATTCATCTGACAGATGTCGTCCATTTTATGACGTCTTGAGAAAAAATAAAAAGTTCGAATGGACTGAGAAACATGAGAAAGCTCTTGATGACTTGAAGAAGTACTTGTCCTCTGCACCGTTACCGTCAAAACCAGGAGATGGAGAAACTCTCTACGTCTACTTGTCTGTCACAGATCATGCTGTTAGTAGAGTCTTGACACGAGAAGAAGGTGGGTCTCAACTCCCCATCTACTACGTAAGCAGAAGTCTAATGGACGCTGAAACAAGGTACACGTCAATGGAAAAACTAGTATTAGCATTATCCATGACCTCTGTAATACGCCTTAGCAGGTTTGGGTGCTGTCCTTAAAAAGGAAAACATGCTCACAGTCCCGGTAATCCACGTTCTAGAGCCTGCAACAGTTAAAGCTAAGAAGGAAAGAGATGACACAATAATGGCTATCGACAATAATGGAGAACATGGAAGTTGGACTCAGAAGTATAAAGACTACATCACAAAGGGCGAATTACCAAAGCACAATAACGAGGAAAAATAGTTAAAGATAAAGGCTATGAGGTTCACGATCATTGACGATATATTATTCAAAAAATCCGTGACGGGATTACTTCAAAGGTGTCTTGAAGAATCAGAAGCCAACGATGTCCTACGGGATATGAATGAAGGTGATTGTGGTAATCATTCGGGTGGAAGAAGCTTGTCATGTTAAGTACTTCGTATAGGGTATTACTGGCCCACTCTGAAATAAGACGCAATTGATTATGTCAAGAAATCTGACGCATGTCAAAGGCACGCCCCAATCATATATCAAGCTTCAGAAATGTTACACCCGTCCATTCCTTCATGGCCATTCATGAAATGGGGAATGGACATTGTGGGAAAAATGCCTCCAGCTCCTGGACAAAAGGTGTTTATGTTAGCTATGACGGATTATTTCTCGAAATGGATTGAAGTTGAAGCATTTCGACAAGTCAAGTCCAAAGAAGTGATTTCATTCATAAAAAGGAACGTTATCTGCAAATTTGGAGTACCATCAGAGATTGTTTGTGACAACGGCTCATAATTTATAAGTGACAAAACAGAAGCCTTTTGTAGATAATGGAACATCACTTTGGTCAAATCTACTCCACGTTATCCGCAAGCTAATGGACAAGTAGAGTCCAGTTACAAGATCATCATCAACAACTTAAAGAAGAGGTTGACGACGTATAGAGGGTGATGGGCTGAACAACTACCTTGGGTTCTTTGGTCTGACAAGACGACACCCAAGACGTCAACCGGAGAGACTCCTTTCTATCTAGTCTACGGCACAGAAATCGTCCTACCGACTGAGATCATTTCCCCAACAACAAGATATGGTCTAGCAACTACGGAAACAAATTCTGTTGAACGAGCATATGATTTAGACATGATAGATGAGGTACGTGACATGGCAAAACTACGAATGGCATCACACCAACAAGTAGTTGCCAAAAGTTGTAACAAAAATGTGCATATTAGAACCCTTGCCATAGGTGACCTAGTATTGAGAAAGGTATTCCAGAACACTATGGACACGACGGCTGGAAAGTTGGGCGAAACATGGGAAGGACCTTATCTGGTCGATGACATAGTTGGGCGTGGAGCATACAATCTCTCCACCCTTGACGGAATTCAAGTTCCAAGAAGCTGGAACATATTGCACCTCAAAAAGTACCACATGTAACCATTTTATGTCTCATTTATCTTCTCGATTTTTAGGTTTGCTTCGAATAAGTCGATAGGACATTTATTTTATTCCTAGTTAGTAAGCGTCCATTAGCAGTTAAGAACGTTTATGTTCAATATGCAACTTATTTGCGTCCTTTTTTAAGTATAAATAAAAGTTACATGTGGTTTCGAGTCTTAAGCCTAGGCATTTTTTACATACATTTACTTCCACATGAGTATCTTACTATAATTGTTAGAACTACACTATTAGCTTAACAGCAAAATGCTTGACACAAACGACAAGAAATTACAGTAGACGAGAGGCTTAGTTTCACAACTCTATTACTACAAAGGGCTGATCACCCATTAAACGACATGACGTGAACAAAGTTCAACTTTCACGATTACAATAAAATATAACTAACAAGATGGGAAAGGGGTATAAAACCCACAACACCTGTCAACATGAAAGTCCTAATTGATTATTTCTAGAGGGAAAGGCCTCTTAATTATCACTCACAATTACTCGTCTACGACCAACAAGTGATTCGGTAATAATTATTGATGAACAATGAAAACAAAACATATAAGAAAAATTCAAACTACGAGGTTAAATTAAATCACGATGATAACGATGTCCAAAACACATTAACACTCCCCGTCTCTATGAGATGAAACAGGAGTTTAGCCAACAACATTAGTCTTGAGATTAAAAAATTCAAACAACTAAGCAAATTAAAAGGCAAAAAAAAAACTATTTGCCAGCGACGTCCAAGTCCTTTGCAGACTTGTCGCCTCCTTCTTCAACACCGACGTCATCAGGTGGAGGGACAGGGAAAGCATCATCAGCATACTTGTCATTGTAGATTTTGACAGTCTCGTCGATGTCCCAATTCTGCCATTCCCCTCTGCTATACTCAAGCATTATTTCAACTCGAGTCTTCATGACATGTTGGGTGACGACTCTGTCTGCTTCTTCCTTCATTTCAGTTTCCAGCGATTGAGCTTTCATAGCGAACTCGTCAAACTACTCTTGGATGTCAGTAGCAGTCTTCAAGTTCTCGGACGCTCGATCCATAGCAGCCTTTAATTTAATAGGACACTCCCAATGCTCTTCCTCGAGCGGCTTAAACTTTTTAGCTTCAGTAGTATACATTTCATATGCAACCAATGCATTTTGAAGAGCCTATGAGATTAAAAGACAACAAAGAAAATGAGTTACTAACACAGCATGACACAAACAATTAAAAAGAATAAACAAACTATAGCTTACGTGAAACAGAATGCTCTCCACAGGTTTGGAACTTTGCCCTTTCATTGACTAGGGAAACAACATATCTCCTAATAAGTGTGCAAATGAAGAAGGCTTAGCTTCTTGACTATAATAATGGGCTACCAGGGGCATGAAGTAGTTGACATCACCAAATGCGGACACACTAGAAGGTTATGTCCTGATCTTTTTGGTCAAAGGACTAGTAATTAGACTAACTATCACAGGGGCTTTTGAGTGTTCGGTTTCTCTGGACTTATCCTCACGAGCTCTTTTAAACAAGTCTTTACTAGATACTATCAATGGCTTGATTACTGGAGGTTTAAACTCTACAACAAGGAAGAACGGATCAATTGAACATAAAAGAATCACCACAGAACTAGTCAATAAGAGAAGACATATCAAGTTGTAAAGCACGCGACCAATACCTCTAGAATATTTGCGTCAAGAGCTCATCTCAATACCATTCAAAGGTTCGGGACTCTCTCTAGATTCTGAGGAAATACTTTGAATGGACAAAGAAGGCTTAGGAGCGATAAACTTACTTCGGGTTCTTGAAGAAGCACCCTTCGTTGCAGTCGTAGCAGATAGTGGAACGACATCTCCTTTAGAAGCAGTTTTCTTCATCGAAGCAGTAAGTTCACTCGTGTCAATTGATGAAGCGTTCCTGATTGAATGATTGAGGCAGTTCGACCATACTCTATCGGCTACAGGAAGGGACATAATTTTCTCCGTAATCTCCTTGGCCACTGCATCGTCTTCTTTAGCCTCTAATCCAACACCTAAAGCATGAACGAGAAGGAAACATAAGAAAAGTGTGACACGATAGTGCTTAATTTTAAAAAAAATATGTGACATATAGTAAACAAACTACGGATTAAATACGAAAGACATTATTCAACAAAACTTTACAAATAAAGAAATTACCATCCACGTTCCACTTCTTCAACATGTAGTCCACGTCGTCTCCCAAAGTCGACTTCTCCGCATAAAAATATTCACCTTTCCAACCACGGTCGTTCACCGTCTCATTATTCAGAATCAGAGGGTTGTTCTTGTCCTTATTTACAAGGCTAAAATGACAATTACTAAACTTCTTCATAGAATAAGAGTATTTTACCACATCCACATTGGTGCCCAACTTGTGTTTTGCTTCAATTGCGTCAAGACAGGCTAGGGTTCTCCAAACGGATGACATTAATTGCCCTGGTGAAACATGCAAAGCTGTAATCACACCTTTAATCAAGTTGGAATACGGTAATGAAAGTTCGATGCTAAAAGGATAATAGTAGAAGCAAATCCATCCATCTCGATACCAGTCGGCAAGCTCTTCGGAAGAAGGAAGCACCATATTGAATTTCTCCTTAAACAAAGCCACGGCTTCAACAATTCGATCGTCTTTCCAGTTTGATTTACCATTATCTCGAGGGTCGAGTATGTTGGTAGGAGCCCATTCGCTTCTATCACTTGTATCATCCATGGTTTTGACAATTTTAAGAGTGGATGGTTTTGATTTCTTTTTGGGCATTAATGAATGATGAAAAAAGGATGAATGAAGGGTTAAATACAGATTTGGGGAGATAAGTGTTAATGAACTGATTTACGAGGAGCATGAATCTAGAGGTAGAGTATAAGAATGAGTGTGTCTTATCATTTCATCATTAAAATTCAATTCTACACGCCACATGTGAATTAAAAAATAAGGTTACTTTTATCATTTTAATTGGGGAAATTGTTATGTCCGGAATTTTATAGACATGCCGACAATTAGAAGACTTGACGACAACCTTCTGAGACGTGAAGGCTTGACGATGACCAGTTAGGACGTAAGGACATGACGACAGCTAGGGAGGACAGGAAGGTTTAGATAGGAACAAGCTGGGAAATGGTCAACATAGCAGGGATAAGGATAAGGATTAAGAAAGGGTCAAATAACAAACATATTTGAAGAAGGAGTCCAACCCGAGGAAATAGGAGGACATGCGGTTGGAATTTGAACGTGGAACATAGAGTAAAAATAGGGACTTTTAGTTGTTGATATGTACTATAAATACAAGTTAAGTGTTAGACAAAGAACACAACTGATCCATTCAGAAAAACATAGAATATACACTCTTGTACTCATAGTTATTACATAGTGGAACTCTACTTTTGGTTGGGGAAAGTCCCACCCGCGGTTTTTACTTCTTAACGGAGGTTTTCCACGTCAACAATTCTCGTGTCTTTAGTCTTTTATACTTGTGTCATATTATTGATCGATTAAATTATTCTTAGAATTAAAACCTACAATTTTCTACCAAAATATATACCTTTTCAAGGGATCAACAGACAACAAAGACCCGCTTCTTCCTTCCCATCTAGTGTTCAACCTTGAAATTTAAATTCCAGGCATAGATAGTTCTAAAGGTGTTGCTAGTCTTGGAATGTAAGGTATGAAATTCCCCTGAAGCTGCAAAAGAACCTACTTCTAGATGTTGTACTTCTGGGACATGAAGGTCTGGACTGTCATCATTTAACCGTAAAAAAAGATGCTTCCCACGTTTCTCTATGTGAGTGTAGTTACAAATGTTAAATCGTCATGGTTTATCTTCCGAATGGTGATGGTATTTGCTTATGAAAAAATGATGGAGATATAATGGTGACTCCTTTTAAACCATGTTCAAACTTGCTACCTACAAATGCTGATATGATGTTCAAACTTGCTACCTATAAATGCTGATATGAGTAGAGCCATTTTTGTACAAATTATTCTGCTGTTGTACAGTTAAGGCCAAGGCCGCGTGGAACTGTAACGTTTTTCCCTATCCTTGGGTGCACCTTTTTTTATCTTTTGATTATGGCATGGTTAGTTGAGGGAAAGATTCAGGCACTAGCGAGGTCCTTCCATAATAGCATCCTCATCCTCAGGACAGTTACAATCAGTTGATTCCCTGCCCCGGTATTCGGATGGAAACCGCCTTGGTCTAGGGGAATGCCGATGGTTTTATCGCAAAATATAGAACACCTTTTCAAGGGAGCAACAGGCAGCCAAGACTTGCTTCTTCCTTCCCACCGAGAACACCTTTTCAAGGGAGCAACGAGGAATCAAGACCAGCCTCTACAGTACAATATTTCTTTTTTTTGTATTTTATTTTTGCTGATAAGGTTTACACTACAAGAAAAAAGTCCGTAGACATCATTTTTTGGCCTATGTCTATGCTGTTTCCCAACTGATGTTGATGTCGGTGATGTCTATTCTAGACATCGGTGAATATCCGATGTCTATACTCGATTAGACATCGATTTTAGTTAAAAAACAGATGTCTATATGTTGATTATTTACATAAAATACTATAAATAAATTATTTAATAACTAAATTACACCTAATTAAACATGTTAAACATATCACGAGCTATGTTTTTTTGTCACAAAAACATCGATTTTAGTGAAAAACACCGATTTCTATGTGATGATTTTTTACAAAAAATGCTATAACAAAATTATTTAATAACTAAATTACACCTATTAAAACATATTAAACATATATTGAGCTATGTTTTTTTCACAAAAACATCGATAATTTTGACAGAGGAGGTGTAAAATGACATATTAAACATCTGTTTCTTTAATGAAAGGTGATGTCTAATTTAGCGTATAGACATCAGTGATTTCTAGATTGAAGTGATGTCTATGTATCATTTAGACTTGAACATGTTAGTCTATAACATCAGTTGTTTGTCTGAAACTGATGTATATTATGTTTTTTGACATCAGTTTTGTTTGGTTAAAAGTGATGTTTATAATGTTACTTGACATCAGTTTTATCTTAAATAGAGTGATTTCTATGTTTCATTTAGACTTGAACCTAGAGTTCTTTGACATCAATTTTTTACCTTAAAGTGATGTACATTATCTTTTTTGACATCAGCTTTTCTTAGTTGAAAGTGATGCGTAAGAAGTTTATAGACCAAACTGTGTAAAGTTTTACATCACTAATTATGTAATTGTTGTATGAGAATGTCAACCAAAATAGTAAAATATATGATCTGAAATCTAATCTATTACATTCTCCAGAAACCAACTGAAGACATTCTGTCTAATGAAAATTGTAAGATAGTTTTTTCACTATCCTGTTTTGAACACTCTTCAAAATACGAGACACAAATCCTCTCTACACAAGACAACAAGGGCCCATATAAGTTCCCATTATTTAGATATCTCAACAACTGCAGAGGACAAGATGAGCAAGCCGCTTTATCCCAAGCAAGCAAGTACGATCCCCCACTTACTGGACAGATGCCATGTGCACGATTAAATCAACCACACGGGTGCTGCATTAACCACCCAAAAAGACATATGTAAAAGAATTTAACAGTCAACTTTGCTCATAAGAGAAATAACTGAATCGCAAATCACAATTAGATGAGAACGATTGTTTACCTGTATCCCCATTCATTGTCATACCATGAAACAAGCTTGACAAAGTTATCATTTAGAGCAATTCCTGCTTTGGCATCAAAGATGCTTGACCTGAAAAATTTAAGTTTGACCACAAATAAAGATGGATGCTGCATTTTATATTCATTTCATAGTGAATCAAACAACTTGCTGAGAGCCTGCTTAAATTCAAACTAGCTTAACATATTATGAAGTTACATGGTTCCAAAGGTGACTTGTAGTAAGGCAGTTCAAAGAGCAATTGAGTAAAAAACTTCCCTGGTTTCACAATACAGCCCATGCTTAAAAGGTTTGGTCTCACAAATCAAATATATGGTGCTGAGCCACAAAAATGAAATAAATGAAAGAAAAGAAAACCCGCAAGCTCACCTGCTATCACCCACAAAGTCTGTGGAGACCACATCATCTTCAGTGTATTCCAAAATTCCCTTGAGCTTTCCCTCAGACTCTTCCCTGATACAGCATAACAATTATTATATAAAGCAATGAATCAATGAAGACAGAAGCAATACAGAACATAAATTTAGACATTATTCATAATACTTGAGCATATAATTTTACACGGATAAGTTCATAAGCAATAAAATAATGATTCTTACTTGATAACAGCTTTAATTTGTTTGTAAGTGGCCTTCTTTTCCAGCCTAACAGTGAGATCAACAACTGAGACATCCACAGTAGGAACTCGGAATGACATGCCAGTCAACTTCCCATTCAATGAAGGTAGCACTTTCCCAACAGCCTAAGAAAACATTAAACCATAGTACGAGTATGCATTTCAGAAAAAAATTATCAACAAACCACAACAGAAGGTGCCCATAGAAATGTTCAATCACAGGCTATTCAGAAACATAATAAACTCCCAAATGGACTATTATTATCGACCCATTAAACATGTTTGAACAGTTTGCAGGTACCTTGGCAGCTCCAGTGCTGCTAGGAATGATGTTAAATGAAGCAGCTCTCCCACCTCTCCAGTCCTTGGCAGAAGGTCCATCAACAGTTTTTTGTGTGACTGAAACACAAAGGATATATTTAAAACAGTATCACTCTATGTTCTATGAATCTGATAAGGACTAATAAAATAAGACGGATACTCACCTGTGATTGAATGGACATTTGTCATTAGCCCCTCACAATGCCAAACCTATCATTGATCACCTGCACATTTAAGAGGAAAATTGAATGATATCTTTAATTCTTCCAGATTTTATGAGAAAAACCAATCAAGCTAAGAAAATTATTTACCCTAGCAAGGGGAGCAAGGCAATTTGTGGTGCAACTAGCATTGGAAACAATATAGAGGTCAGATTTGTGTTCCTTCTCATTGACATCAACAACAAACATATGAGCATCTTTGCTAGGGGCAGATATTATGACCTTCTTTGCACCTCCCTGAGAAACAAGATAGAAGTCAATCAATATACCTATTACTGGAAAACAGACAAATACTACACTACATTTAATGAGCTTACTGCAATCCATACCTTGAACCGAAGACAACAACAGGTTTCTCACCAAATAAAAGGGTCTTCTCATCCTTAACTTTGATTTCATGATGCTTCCAGGAACCATGGACACTATCATACTTGAACATATATGTCTACGACAAATAATAAATAACAAACAATAATCAGTTTCACTTTCGCAAAAGCAAATAAGGAAGATCAATCTTAGTTGTTAACTTGCAAAACTAACACCAACTTGTAAGCATACACGGTCAATTTCAAATTGACTGAGATTTCACCAGAACACAATCGTTAAAATTAATGTCTATTATAATCATTCAATCTTGCATTCAAGTTCTGATCCAGCCTTATAACAACGATAACCGTTTATAAGTAACTTGCAAGTTAAAGACAATTTCAACAGTTAGAGTAAACTTGTGTTCAAAGACTTCAAGTGACAAGGCAATTTATTAGTTTCTACTAAAGTTCCATAATGCAGTTTTACAAGTAAAAATGAAAATCATCCACTCTAGAACATATAGATACTTACAATAACTATATAGTAACACTGTCATGAGCCTCTCGTACCCGGGCAGAGCGCGACAAACAACTTAATTTCGATAACTTGTCTATAAAATAAAGGAGATAAATCTATAACAAGCACCAAACACCAAATCAAAATATATAAAACCTAATCATATCCGTAATAAAATAAAAGATCAGCATTTATAACGAGCAAAATTAGATAAACAACACTAAATCAAATCACAAATCACAACTAAAGCAAAAAAATGAGGATTAAAGTTAAAAAAAACCATGTAATCAGTAGAGATGAAATGATCGTTAACTTTACACAATTTACAAAAATAAAAAAACAAACAAAAATACAAATGAACAACCAAAAACACCCAAATTACCTAAAGCTTTAAATCTTTTTTTCAGATTAGGTCCTGTATACAACAAGAAGAAAAGTATTAGCAACAAGTTTAAACACTAAATTAATAATAAAAATAAGGGTTTAGAATTAGAAAAAACTCCAATTTACAAAATTAGGGTTTTGAATTCAAAAATCCTCAACTTTTAAAACTGGTCTTCATGCAGAGAAGACCAGTTCGATTCAATTAGATACAACACTTACCGAAGTAGAGAGGTTAACTGAAAGAGGCTTAACGGAGAGATTGAGAGCGGAGAGAGGTTTCGAGAGAGAGTGAGAGGTTCTAGAGACAGGTTCGAGAGAGAGAGAGGTTCGAGAGATTGTGATGGTGAGATGATGGTCGGATTTCAGAGAGATTGTAAGGGGAGAAGGGTTCGAGAGAGAGAGAGAGGTTCCAAAGAGAGAGGGGTTCGAGAGAGAGAGAACAGTGTTCTGTTTTTTAGTTTTTAGTTTTGATTTTTTAGTTTTTTGTTTTTTGTTTTGATTTTGTGTCTGAAGATTGATTTGGGGGGAACCAAAATTTGGTAAAGGGGGGAGAATTTTGGGATTGGGGGAATTTAGAATTAAAACTGAATGAAAATTTGACTAAGGGGGGAAAGAAAAGGTGGGCGCGAAATTATTATTTTTGGTGAATTTTAGACATCGGTTTAATTATGACCGATGTCTACAAAGAACAAAGACATCATGAAAACACGAGGTGATGTCAATACTTCTTTTAACATCAACGGCAATGTTAACCGATGTCTAATGTGCGATGTCTATTGACATTATTCTTGTAGTGTTAGTAGATGATGATAATTTTTTAGCAACATACAGACAGATACAGTATCTTCTCTCGTTCAAGTCTAGAAATTCAAATATTAATGTATAAGCATTATATAGATCCGAAGGACAATACGGGTGAAACCGCCGGTACGGATCTTATTCCAGGCGAGGTTCTGAAAGAAAGTCTACCCCATTGTTTCATCAACTGGATTTTATGTTCATTTGTTGTAATAAAGTAGAAATATTGTACTATAAACATTGTATCATACATATCATTATTTTGCAGAAAAATTAAGCCTATTTGAAAAGAGAGGAATGTTTTTACGGATAAAAGGTTATGAGCCCCAAAATAAATCCTAAATTTGTTCTCAAATGGCACAGAACCTAGTGTAATTAATAAATATTGCATTTTCCAGTATTATGATGTCCTGAACATTTTCCAGTATTATGTTTCGCTTAACTGTGATTTGGAGCCTTTACATTTTGTAAACAAATTTCATAGATCTGCTCGTGGTCGTGGGCATTATCATAATTACATATGTGGGCAACAACTAAAACACATTAATTCCGACAATATTATCATAAATATGTCCCGCTTATTATAGCAGACAACTAAAGTTAAAGGAGAGAATGGTATTCCTTCTTCTATTCCTGAATTTCTCTCTTCATGCTCTATTTTATTCCATGCTAGTTATAGTTGATATTCTTTCATTGAAATGAAAACAAAAATGTATCAGACTACATTACTATAATAAAAATACCTTGTTTTTTGGCTATCTGGGGCCAATACTATCGCAGCTAAGTGAGGATTCTCCCAGACCCCGTCATGATAAAAAATGAAAATGTACATAATACAAAAACATTAATTATTTAGGTACCAAGACTTGATTTCCAGTAATCTCAAACAAAATTTGTTCAAAAACCTTGACAATTATTTCACAGTAAGTACCGGAATTGAGTGAAAGGTAGCAAGCAAGAAGTTGTTGAAACTCCTCTTTTGTACTCATGTTGTGCTCCATGATCATTTCCATCATTGACTCTTTGAACTCTCTATCAGGATCTATAGATTTCTTTACAATAGCCATGGAATGTGATGATAAACTTTCCCGGCCTTGAGCTTGAGCAAGCCTCTTTGATGCTATTCTTGGTGATCCTCATTTGATAATTCTGAACAAAAATTTCTGAATTGTTAAAATTCTGAACGAATGATTAATCTGAATGTTGAACAAGTGATGTTGTTTGTTAAATTAATGTTAATTTTTTCTGAATGATAAATTTATAAATTTATTACATTTTCTTTATTTATTTCATACTCTATGGTATACCTTTTTAAAAAAATAATTATCTCTATATTGATATAACTTTTTTTAGTGCTACTGAAAAGAATTAAAATGTTATTTGAACATTTATCAAAAAAGAAAAGTAGAACGAGATAAGATATTTTTTTAATAAAATTTTAAGTGAGAAATGATTTTTAAGTATAATAAATGTTAAATTAGTAAAGTAATAACCACACAATGAGGCTACAATGAAATTTGATTGCACTATAATATTACTTTTTTTGTGAGGGTGCTAACTGCTAAACATAAGAGAGATGAGTCATTATTATCGGTAAAAGAAGCGTTGGAATGGTTCATCTAAATATTTTTCAGTGACCAGTCCAGTGATTGTTCAGATAAATAAGAATCGTCCAGCTATATCAAAATCTAACCAAATAATCAGAATAGTAAAATATTAATTCGTCTAGTTCAGGAGGAATCATTCTTCTGTAAACAAATGAACCCCTAGCTCTTAGCTTCACTCCTATTGATTTCACTCTTAATTTCCTAACCGGACATTTTCTCTCTTCACCGATACTATATTTATTTAAGCTACATGAACTTGTCTCGTCAAATTTCCTTGAGCTTCCTTGAAACTTGACTGCTGGTTTAATTCCATGATCAACTTTGTCAAGCTTGGTTATGATTGGTTTGAGCTCAAGTTGTGACACTAAATCAAGCTTGTAGTCATAATGGTTGGATGGAGAGTCAACTTTTACTCGTCTAAATTCAGAATCTAGATCATTGAAAACAGGATCATCACAAGAAGAGCTACCGGTAGAATAATTCCGGGCCAGTTCAAATGCATGATTACACTTAGGCCATATTTGTTTCATGGAATTATAATCCTGGGATAATAATCCGGGGATAACTAATCCTATCAAAATTACTCCTATGGATTAAATAATCCTATCCTAAGTTTGTTTGAAAGGATAAAGTGTAGGATTGGAATTTAATCCTTTAAAACTTTATCCTATATTTGTTTTGTGGGATAGTACTTGGGATTGGAATATAGTCTTTTAAATTTTCCAATCCTATGTTTGTTTCATATGGGATAATAATGAGGGGGATTATAATCTTATAAAAAATGACTTGTATGAGGGGATAAAACAATACCTCCTCCCACCAAGCATTAGATGGGATTATAATCCTATCCTCTACTCCAACAAAACAAACATGGGATAGGATAATTTAAAGGATTATAATCCTTGGATAACTCTTCACTAATTTTTTACAAAATAAACATGGGATTGGAAAATTTAAAGGATTATAATCTTATCCCCCACTTAATACCATTAAACAAACATGGCCTTAGAGTAAACGGATCCATGGATGACAAGACAACTTGAGTACTCCCTAGAATCAGAAGAGTTAGTGATTAGCTTCTGAGAAGCTACAATTTTCTTTGTGCAGCGTCTTCTATTGAATGATTTTCTTGGTGGCTCTGACAAATGGGAGGTTGACTTGAAGTCTCGATTGAAGTGGTAAGACTTCCAGGACTGACATGTTTGTTGGGCCGCTGTGGCAGTGAATGATGATGCAAAAGGAGATGACTTCATTTTGGATTACACTTTCTTGTTTAGGGATTTACGCGTCAAGTTCTGCAGCTTTCTGGTTTTACTAGCACTCGTGTGCTTAAGCTTATAAAACCAAGCATTTGGCAGCATATCTGAAAACTTAAACCTGTAATTACCCATCACACAAAAACTGCTTTTCTGACTGCTCTAGGATGAGTTAGTATGTTATATAACAAAAACTGAAGTTTTGACAAAAAGTGAATAGATGCTTCTCTGACAGATGGAGCACTAGATGTTCTGTTACAAACATATGTCCAAATATATTATGTTACATAGATTTGGGTAATTATGTGGATTGTAATTATGATATTATGGCACCTAGTCAACTGATATGGCCATACATTATGATATATTGGTTGTCATCAGGGACATATCCACTTTAGTTTCTAATAATAATCCGGCTATTCCATGGTCCGATCGTGTTGACCTTTTTCTTTACTTATAGGCTTACGATTGAGAATCTGTATTAAGATATTTTCAGGGTAAGTCAAAATCGAACCCGGTCTGTGACGAATGAGGATAAACTATTAATCATTTGAGCTATTAATAGCTGGACTTTGATTACAAAATTGAAAGGCTTAATGTTTATGTTAAGTTTCTTATTTCTGTGTCAACAAACGAAAACAAACTTATTTTTATGATTGAACATTGTGCAAATATTAAATCTTTGTGTTGGAAAAAGATTAATATGTAGACTAATTGTCTTTTAATAACAAGATTAATATGTAGACTAATTGTCTTTTAATAACACTAATGCCAATAAAGAGTTTATGCTAAGAGCGTCACTTTAAGTTTGGGAAATGATATACAAGTTAGAATAATAGAATTTGATTAAACAGTACAAGCTGAAATTCTATTCTGAAGTTCAGTTTCTCAGGGAATGAGCAAGTATCTAATTTTTCCTTCAACTATTTGACGATCATACCGCTCCCAGACTTTTTTGGCACATCTGACAGAAAATTCATTTTTTGGCACAGCTATTGAAACTCTTCCAAAAATGGCATAGAATGCCACTTCCACTACGCCATAAGTGCTCAAATACTATGCTTTTTTTAGTGTTACAAGAAAAGCGTTCTGTTATGTATGGTTTTGCTTAATCTTCTCCAACACTAGTAAAAAAGCATTGCATTAAACAGAAATGTGCTATTTTGGTAAAATTGTAAGTGTTGTGACGTGCAACACCATGTTTAAGCGTTGCATTATATTAAATTATTTTTGAGATTATAAAAATAGATATATTATTAAAGCAAATACAATAAGTTTAACATTTTAGTCATTTATTTAATTTAAATATAAAATGTAATATTTTATTTAATTTAACATATTTAGAAATAAATTTATATAAGTTTAAATCCTATTTTAAATTTTTGAAAATTAAAAAAATCTAAAAAAAATATTTTTTCATCAAAATATAGGATTTTTATTTAAGAGTTTCATTATATTAAACTATTTTTGAGATTATAAAAATAGATATATTATCAAAATAAATACAATAACTTTAAAATTTTAATCATTTATTTAAAATATAAAATATAGTATTTTATTTAATTAAACATATTTAGACATACATTTTATATAAGTTTAAATCGTATTTCTAATATTTGTAAAATTATAAATTTTGAAAATTGAAAAAAATCCAAAAAAATAATATTTTCATTCAAAATATAGGTTTTTAAAAAAAATGCAAGACTAGGAATTGAACCTGATCTTAGGCACAGAGACTCTAGGTGGAACTCTAAACCACGCGAAACAGCTATTGTTTTGTTAAAAAAATAGGAATATAATACTCTTACTCTTTGACCCAAATTTTAGGCGGACAAAACTCCCCCATTGCAAAACATTTGGGACAAAATTTCCCCCCTTTCTCACTCTCATTTTCCCCCTTTGTCACTCTCATTTCGGACAAAACTTATCAGATAATCTTCTCCCCCTCCCTCCCTCTATCTATCTTTCTCCCTCTCCCCTTTGAAAGGAATATGTCCTAAGTCCAATCATGTATGAGGATTTAGGAATAACTTTTATGTAATCTGTTTTGATTTCATTGATATTAATAAAAGACTTGTTTTGTTTTTATTACGGGCTTTATCTATTTAAGTGTTTAAATAAGATATACCATAGTTTAGAGTAAAGCTTTTTATGGATTATGATGAGATCATAATAGTGAGACCTAAAAAGATGATAACTCTAAACTTAAATAGTTCCTGGTCATAGGATTACTAACTGGTAATTAATAATCCGCAAAGATCGGTACATACTATGCTTGCTTCATTATGAAGGATGTCTGTTCTCATGGACATTTGTGTGGTGACACTATAGCTAGTATGTAGGTGCTTATTATGGAATAAGTTCATTGAACATGACTCGCACAGCTGAACAACTGATGGAGTTCACTCACGTGTCAGCAGTTGTTCACATAGTGATAGTTGTACAAGTATCCTTAGACTTGAGGTCATCATAGTCATCTTGTGTACACTGAACTATGCTTTGGTTTAGTTCTTAGTCTCCAGGGACAATTATTTGTGCTCTACTGGTTATAGGAATTTGTACACGAAGATAGTGTATGATCAATAAAGGATCTACACCTTCCAGTGAAGGAAGCGAACACTACTAGAAAAAGTAGAATAGACATCGGCTAAAAACCGATGTCTATGAACAAAAAAATCCGATGTCTTCGTGGGTGATGTTAAAGACCCCCCATTTAACATCGCTTTTAAATTGATGTTAAAGAAGACGTATAACATCAGTTTTTAAAGAAGTTAAATTTCTAATGCATGTCTAATCTTCATATATTATCATAATATGATATTTTTATCAATTTAAACATATGTGAGATAAGTAAAATATTTTCATTTACTCATTAAACTGATGTTACTAATACCAGTAACAACGGTTTTCAAGATAAACCGATGTAAATATAACTTTTAACATCGGTTCTTTATTTCAAACCGATATCTATTGGTGACAAACCGATGTCTATAAAACTTAATAACATCGGTTTTCTATTTTAAGATTTTTTTTGTTTTAGTATTTAACATCGTTTTTAATCAATATTACTGATGTCAATGTTCAACTAAAACTGATGTATTAAGCTTTGACATACATCATTTTCCATTATAATGATGCCTGTGCCTGTTTTATTAATGCATATTTTAAAAATATAGATGCCAAAAATTTGTCAAACCAATGAATTACCAAAACCATTTGGTGCATAATACCAGTAATATATAAATCTAACAACTAATATTCAAACATCTGGTACAACAGATTCATCTAATCCAAACATCAAGTACTACATATATCCATCCATCTATTCTACTACTGTCTATACAAAGAATTTGACTTGCTACCGGAAATACTAACAACGAAAACCAAAGAGGAAAGTAAGCAAAACTTTCCGGGAGTAGTGAAGATCTTTAGTTATCAGGTGTTTGAGAGAAGGATATGATCGGCAATGTAAGGATGGTCACAACTCTGAAAAGAAAGCAAGTGCAACATAACATCAGATAGGGTGAGAACATTATATATGTATTTATATTAAAAACAGAAATAAGGATCTGCATGTTGACTGGAGGCAATCATTTCTAGAAAGTGAAGATAGAGATATAGCATATAAAAACACCCGGGCTTTAGTTAGAAGTCTTCATACCAGGCTCGACGTACTAAATTTAAAGACCTATTAAGAGCTATGAAACTAAATGTAACTGCAAAGATAGTATAAAATCTATGAAATGAGAACCATATCATATGTAAATATATGTAAATAACGGAAACCATGGGACGTTAAATTTCAATTAGTACAGTGCCATTTTCCGGCTAGTACAAGTGATTTTAAACTATAATCATTTAACTGAGAAGTAATCTCAGCATATAAGCTATAATTCCGTCTATTTTGTAGCAATTATCTCTGGTGCAATAGTGCACACAACAAGTCATCTAAAAATTTATAGTTTCTGCTCCCGTTGATTTTCTCAACATACCTGTTTCGTGACTCCTTCCTCTGTAGTCTCATATCTTCTTTGACCATGTGATAGTTAAGCGGTTTCACTCTTCCTACAACATAAATTAGCAGACACGGTATAAATCATTTATAATCATTTATAATCATTGTATTTATTTATATTTTAGCACACACAATTTACAAAGGTGTATTATGAACTTTTTTAGGGCACTGATAGATATATGTACGAGGTGCTGGTACAGATTATATACATTGTATTTTTCAGGAGTTGGCACATCTATTACATAATGGTAATCGTAAAAAAGCAATGAATGACACTTACTTGTGAGAATCAAAGGTATGAGGAGCATTAGAGAGCTTGCGAAGATCAAAAAGCTTGACTGTCTTATCCGTCGAGCCCGTGGCCAGTATCCATTCATTAAAAGGGTTAAATGTTAAGCAAATTAAACTACAACAAAAACATTTTATATTCCTTCAACCAGAGACGACATTACATGATGATTCTTTATACGCCAGCAAATAAGGTTAAAAGGAAGGCAGCAAACCCAACTTCTGACTACACCTACTGGTAACAATTAAGAGTAGGAAGCCACAATTCTGCTTCCTGACATATCTACTGTCAGAAAAGGTACACACTTCGCTCAATTAAAAGGTACATACTATAAATCGTCTAAATTGTTCTGTCTAACACTAAAACGCCAAACTAGCAGAAAATGTAAAATATGACTACACCTTCTGGTAGCTATTAAGAGTAGGAAATCACAGTTACTGCTTCCTGACATATCCATTATCAGGAATCAGGATCTGAACCACTGTCATTGAAGGTTGATGCAACTTCCACCATTCAGAAAATTTGTTACAAAATAAATGTTTATAAGTTTATCAAAGTTGTGTGAATTTAGAAACTGGTATTATCATGAGCATTTCACTAAATAAAACTCAAAACAGACTGAATAAAAGTCTACCTGACCAACATGTCCTGATGTATTTCCTTGAGACTTTGAAGATAAATCATTCTCAAAATTTCCATTAGGAAGAGTTCCAGAATCATGAGTTTGACAATCCCCACTGACATTAAGCTGGTTTCCAACATTGTTCCCAGACTGTAAAGCATCTTTTATGATCAATTCAGAGGCACGTGATTCATCGGTAGAAGTTGCATTTCTTTGTCTTAGATCTGCCAACTCAATCTGGAGTGCTTGTATTGTATGCACAAATTCTGCAAACTGAAAATGACAGTTATTCTGAGAATAAGTACTGCAAAAATATTTTGCACTAGCCAACCATCTGAACACCATAACGAAATCTGAAAGATGCAATTTGACTGGTAAACAGAAAAAACTTGTAACTCGCAACATCGAATTCAATATCTATGAACTTACTCTGATGCTGAACGCAACAAGCAAGCAAAGTAAGACATAATATATATATGTTCCAAGAATCCGTATTAACCAACCTGTCTTTGACAATTCATCCACAGCTGATTATATTGTTCGGTACGCTCTCAAAGTTCAGCTTGCAAGGTTTGGTTTGTAGTTGTTTGTAACGCATCCATTTCCAGGGCTCGCATAATCCATGTTTGTGCTTCTCTTAGTTGTTCATCTTTAAAGCTTAGAGTTTCCTGTGATGCTCTATGCTGAAAGAATCAGCATGTTTAAGAATAGTCAAATTTAGTGGTTCCTTTATTGAAAAATACTGTATAAAAAATATTTTGGCAAAGCAATTAAGTATAATAATTGATAAACCTGTTCTTGCAACTCCATAAACTGACGCTCTTTCTCCTGCATGTGATCTTGAAAGTCATGGATTTGTTTAACATGTTGTGCTCTTTCAGCCTCTGAAGTATCACGCTCTCTCCTGCAATCAAGAGGAGCCAGAATTATACACAAATATGACAATCTGCCAAACCTCATACACCCTGGGCAAAGACAACCAATTTAATGGAAAATAAACAGCTAAATTTTTGGAATTCCAAGTTAGAAACACACCACAAACTTCCCATTTCAGACCAATAAACATAGTTGCCATGTCGGCAACTCAAGTCAAGTAAATTAATATAAATATAAATTAAATAACATATTATACATAATGCATATCTGTGTTCTCACAACAGAAGTACAACAACAGCATTACCTAATGTATATTAATTACATAAAAATATATTAATTACAATCATCTCTTTTTTCCATCCCATATACATAACATATATAGACTAGTTGCGGCTAGTCAAGCGCCGTGATAATAATGCCAATAAATAAAAACATTAATAACAGGTAAATAGAAGCGCTCTCTGCCTTGCTTAACTGAATATATATAATCACTTTAAAATGTCAAAGACCAGACCTTTATGTAACCAGAAGATAAAGTAAATATGTATACATACCTAAATGTTGTGAGTTCTTTGTTTTGTTATCCGAGAAGATCATCTTTGGCCCACACCTGTCCATGTGAAATGCTCAAGTAAAAAATTAACTGAGCAACTAGAATAAAAGCACGGCTATGTGAAATTTATAAAAGCATAGATGTGGAAAGAAACCGCTTGAGTATCTAATCTATTAGCATGCAACTCTCTTTCTTTATTTTCAATCTCCCTTTCAAGTTCATGTTTAGCTTGTTCCCTTTCCCTTAATTGCTCCTTCAGACACCAAAAAATTGATATTGTAAGCACACTAGCATAAAGATTGGAGCTAACAATATGAAAAAAGAATATTGCCTCTCAACATTTTGTCTAATCATAAAACTTATTCTGCTAAAACAAGATGAGCAGCGCTAGGCTTTGCTTTGGTAAAGCGTCTCCATCCAGCATAACTTCTTGCCCAATACCGCCTGCGAGCTCGACTTGAACATGTAAATTCCCGTAAGCAAACATCATATAGACTGAATGATCAAGATTAAACATAAATAAATAAAAGCAAATTTCATAGGACATGATTTAACACACCTAGATTGTCAAGCATATATTTGTTATAAAAAAATAGAGAAACCGTTCTATGTATAAAGAAATACAAACAGACCTAACACATGAAATATAGAGCTCAATGCAGCTGTCAAGGTATTCTACACATCTGAAAATAGAAAAAATGCAGGACAAATTTTTGCTAAATCACCAAAAACCACAAGACCACAATCAATTACTGAAGTAGGGGCTGATGCATATCCACCCATCAGCCGATAAATTACACAATATAAATACATAAATACACATATATATATACATTAATAATAACTCAGTGAGTCTTACACAAGATTAGATAACACTAACACACACGACATATAAAATGTATATAAAAAATTCAAACTACTTAACTAAAAAAAAGATTAACATGCTCAATTGAAACAATTATTCAAACTAGGTTTCAAATCGAAATCCCCAAATTAAAAATTAGGGTTTCAGGCTTACTTAATTCAAGATTGACCTACGACTCGAGCTTTAAACTCTGATTTGAGCTTTAAGTCTTCACATCTTTAACCTTTAAACTTAGATTTGAGCGTACCCAATTCAACCTCCGACCTTTTCAAACTCCGACCGAAAGAGAGAGCAGAGCGAGCAGAGAGACCAGAGAGAACATAAAGAGAGGAGACGAGTGAATTTTCCATAGAGCACAATCTGGAGAGAGAGGGATTTTTTTTCCGAGAGAGTTATTCTTCGAGAGAGATGAAAGTTGTTCTTTTTTTTTTTTGGTTTTAAGTTTCTAGATCTGCATATGTGTAATTTTGATTTTTATTTTTAGTGTAAAGTTAAAAAAAGAAGAGGGGAAATGAGTACTAAAATTTCAGAAGGTAAAAAATGGGGGGAGTTTAAAGAGGGAATGAAACATTTGGCTAAGGGAGGGGAAAAAGGGAAGGCGCGTTGATTAATTTTTTAAAACAAACATATAACATCGGTTGGGCTAAGAAACTGATGTTTATAACTACAAAAGACATCGGTTGTCCAAAACCGATGTAGAAAACACCTTCTACATCGGTCAAAAAAGCAACCGATGTATAAGAGGCGATGTCTATTCTACTTTTTCTAGTAGTGAAATGTTCAAGGCTGATCCACTTATGCTAGTTCAGGAATCTCTGGCCAGAGTGAATGAAATTAGAAAGGAGTTTCTAATTTGCATAGAACTACGCATAGTAAATGGTAAGTAAGTGATTAAATTAGATAGGCTTGACACGAGATCCATGCCTTGTATTTAATCGGGACATTGTAGGGTAGAAGGAGTTTATTGTACGGTAACTATTCACTGAATAGGTTCTTGGTATTCTATGCAGTGAATTCATATTATCCGGATAGTCGCGATATGCTGAAAAGTATCCCTCACGATGTAGAATAAATGTGATTAATTAATTAATCATATTTAATAAATTAGAGAATTTATATAAATAATGATAAAATAGTTTTGTTATTATTTATTTCTACTACCGGCTTAATATTGAACCTACAGGGTCACACCATAAAAAGAGAATGATTTAATGGTAGAGGAATTAATTAATAATGGCTGATAATTATTTATTTATGAAATAAATAATTAATTGGCAAATTTAATAATTAATTAAATGAGATTTAATTGATTATAAATTAATTAAGAAAAGTTCTTAATATTATTAATTAAAGGATTTAATTTTTGGAAATTAAATCAAAAGAGAGAATTATTTCTAAAGTGTTTAGAAAAAGGATTAATAATTAAAAGGTATTTTAATTATTAATGAGAATAATAAATGGGATAATAATAATATTATTTATGGGAAAATTTCAGCTAAAAATTTTGCCTATAAATATACTATTATAGACCCTATTTTTATTCTAACCTAGGAACCCCAAAACCCAAAAAGTTTGGAAAACCCAATTCTCTCCACCTCCTTCCTCCTCCTTAACATCGTTTTCTTGGTGGATACCGGTGGAGTGCTTCACACTTGAGGAGCAACTGCTAAGGATCTCTGATCGTTGTCTCCGAATTATTTTAAAGGTTAGATTCGATCCCTCGAATTTTTATTCAAGATCTCTATGCTTTTATTTGGATTTTATATGTGTAAAAGTGTTTTGCCATACCCCCGCTGTGATTAAAATCCAACACCCTTTCCTCTTTCTCTCTCTTTAATTTCTATTATATATCAGTTGTAAGTCATATTGTATTTGTTTTTGCAAGTACGTACAACGGCGAGGAGATAAGGCAGCGATTATTCGTTTATCTTCTTATCGACTTTGAACAGGAGAAGGAAAAATGGCTGAAAGAAATGGCAACAATCGCTAACCTCAGGTATTTCCATATGCCCCTTTTTTCTATTGGCTTATTGTTGATTTTACTTTGACATATTGGACTTGTCATTCCACAAGGTTCCTTGTTGGATCTGTAGATGATTAAGATATTATTTACATTTGACAATGGCAAAATGGTCGAAGACATTTAATCTCTTCAAGGACTGAAGTATCAAGGGCTCTAATTGTTACCAAAAATTCTAGAAGAAAGCAAGCCCTTCTGGTAACAAACGTTTCTTTGGAGTCAGCAATATTATCAGTAATCTAGCTATACTTGTTTGATTGATATTTGTTGGAAGAATGCTGCATGTGGTTGAAACCCCTAGCCCGATTTATTTTAGATATTTTAAGGCTATAATTGTCCTGTTGATTAAAATGGGGTTGAAAAAATTAGGGATGAGAATTGGTGGGTTTGAAAATCCAAATCCAAACTCGAACCCAAAAGATTACCTGAACCCGGAAAAAAACGGAATCAGATTCTAATGAATTTCTTATAGGATTGCGGTTGACATGTAACCTGATTTTTCCCCCCAAAATCAATAAATTGCTGCAAATTTCAGTATTCAAGTTCCAGTGAAATTGATATATCCTTTGTGGCATTAGTAGTTGTAATAATGTTTTTTTGTGAAATCATAACATGTCTATAAAGTTGGTATGTATATGTTTACTAATGGATATTATTTTAGTTTATCTATTTTTTGAACTTGCCTGTAGTGTACCCAAAACGAGGCCTTGACAACTAGGAATTTTATTATACTGTTTATGTGGCTTACTGTCTAGTACATAATTGCTTTGTTATCCTTTAATGTGCATATTCGTGCCCTACAATAATCTCTTAATATTTACAGGATATGCTTCCCATCTTAACTGAATTACGTTATGCACTTGATGTACAAGTGGCACTTGAAGCCCATGTGGAGAATGGTAACTTTTGTAGGGTTGGATTTTACATACCAAGTTTTGTATCAATATATTGTGGTATTTTAAATTCCGCAAAGTTTATTAGTCTTGATATAATCTTCAGTGAGCATTAGTCCAATTCTCAGATGTTAAATTGTGCAAGCATTTCAAGTACTCTCTGAGTATCTGCAACTTTTCGACAGTTTTTCAGAACTTTTAGCAGTACAAGAGATGAGTTGCGGTGTCGAGATGTGTTATGCGAATTGCTAAGAATATATTCTTGCAGAGATGTACATAGTGTTCATGTTAAATTATTCAGTACATGTACATCTTCTCTATTTCTAGTTTAAACCTTTATAAGACTATTTTGTCCTCAAAAACAATTTCAGGTTTTGTTGGGTAAAACTCTTCAAAAGATGGACTCACTTTTGCTAGGGGTCTGCAAAGACTTCAAAGAGGAGAGCTAATTATCAAGGGTTGTGATTATTCTCTTGATAGTGACCTAATTACTTTGTTCATGTTTTCTTCCTTTTTTGTTCTCGTAAATATTGTTGGTTGTGAAGTTGTTTCTCTGGAAAGCTATTATAGATCTGAAAAAGTGAAGGACTTTAAATATGAGGATGTTAGCTCACTTGATCTTACTTTGCTGTCTAAGGTATAATAAATTACTTTGGGTTGGTAGTTATGTTTATTGTTATGGATGTCCTTTTATATACTTGAGCATATTTACATGGAGTTTATAATTACATACTATGTGGGGTTATACAATTCCTTACAAGTTGAACTTTTGATCATGACAGTGAAAAGAATACGTAAATTGTTCAAAAATGGGCAAGAGGAAGTCCTTTTAACTTTTGACTACTGATATCTAGAAGCCTAATATATTTTGGAGTTATAATTGTTCATCAATAGGGCAGTTGGTTGAATCACGTGGATAAGAATATGTTGTACACATGTCCACATTATATATTCATAGAGCTGAAAAGATTGTTTGGCTGGTATTGTGATTGTATTGACGAATCGATTGTAGAGATAAGTTTTTCCTTTTAGAAACTATCAACTATATTGGAAGTAAAATTAAATGAGAAATCAGGGTGCTGAAAGATTTTTCTCCTTGTTGGCTAAGTTTATGTTTTGTACATAGTTCCACACCTCTTTCTATATGGCAGGATGTTGCGTTATAAGTTGTGTATGACGGCTTCACAAAAATAAGTGTCATGTAGATGCAGTGAATAGACATGCAGTATACGTTGTAGGTTTTAGTTTAATTTATTTTCTTGTTCTAGTTGGCCGATCAAATAGTAGACATGAAGTATACGTTGGGGGTTCTAGTTTAATTTATTTTCTTGTTCTTGTTGGCCGATCTAATAGTTCTACTATTATTGTCTCTACATATATCCCGGTTCCCTTTTCTCGTGAATTGTTTTATGTCACTTGCTTCTGTATTGGTTCCGTTGTTAGTTGTGATAGTATGAGTGCTTTATGCAATTAAGTTTGTATATTGGTGTAGGGTTGCCCATTATGGAAAGCACAAGTTGTTTTTTTAATTCCATTACATTTTAACTTAAAAATATTACATGTTTCAGTGATAGGAAGAATTTGAATAGTGAGGCTTCGTGCAAGATATGTCAAGAGAGTTTTAGCACAACTATTACCGGTAACTATTAGATTATTGCATATGAGTTGTTTTTACTCCATTATGTTATCTTTCTTAATGCAGAGAGATATCGGACTGGTACTTAGTTAATGAGTTAGGAATTTAAGATTTCTCTTTAGCTTTACATGCTTTGTTGATTGACCACTTGTTAACCTTTTTACGCTACATGACACATGTACAGGGTCATGTAGGATATAAATTTATATTGTGTTTTCAGTTTGCACAAATGTATTGTTAAGCCTACTCCAGGATTAGTAAATCGTTTTATCTTCAGAAGTAAGCTGGTTATTGGAATATTTGTATTATTATGGTTACTAGAGTTGTTATCTTTTTAATTGGAGATGATACATTGATATTATTGAAACCTTTATCTTACTTCTGATTTACAGGATTCACCAATTCGTGTACCAGCAGAATAGTTTCTTGCATTAAGGGCATTTGATGCCCCACCAATTGTAATAGCTCTAGCTGCAATTGTAATAGTATCTTTTTGGCACATCGAAGAACTTGTAATGAATTTAGTAGTTAGTATGATATCGGGGTTGTTGGATGTATTTTGTGGATGGAACTTGTAATTGGGTTGTTGGATGATGTTTTGGATGGCTAGTAGAAATTGTTGAATGGTGATTAGGATAATTTTCATGGGCTTTTGTAATTATGAAATATTATCTTGCAAAAATTTTAATTAAAGCGTTGCATTTGATATTTGGGTGTTGCATTATAAAGTAATAGTAATGTTCTTACCGGATATTGTGGTGTTGCATTAGCTATATAAGCGTTTCTTTTAATTATGTTCTACTATCCTAAAAGTTGATAAAAAGCGTTGCATTACATACCAATGACGTGGCATGCGGATCGCTGCTGACGTGGCATATGGGTCCACTACTTACGTGACATTTTTAGTGGAGCCCACGTGTCACGTGCTGACGTGGCATCCACGTGTCACGTGCTGACATGACCTTAATGTGGGCCCCATACATGGAGTCTTACATCCAGCTTATGTCAGAGCCAACATTTTTTGGTGTTGCATTTGATGTATATACTGTTGCATTGCATCTATTAGGCAATGCTTATTGGTGTTGTTGTAAACCCCCAAAAAGCGTTGTATTAGGCCTCTAATGCAACGGCCGCAGATGTAACGCCCCTTGGTGTTGCATTATTGAAAATGCAACGCTTTTTTGACATAAGACAACAACATAAGAGCATAGTATTTGAGCACTTATGGCGTAGTGTTCTTTTATGGTTCACCCAGAGGCCTAGAAGAAGTGGCGTTCTGGGGTTTAATTTTATTTTTTTTCCTTTTCCTCCCCCTCCGTTTATGGCTTGTGCGTTTTAATTTGAGTTTAAAAATTATGGCGAAGGACATCTTTTGACCTCTTATATTAAATTAAGTATAAATTATTTTGGTCTAATTATTTTTTTGTTGGATAGTGATATAAACCTATTTTTAGTACGTATTTTTTGTTTTAATTAAAAAATAGTATATATATGACTTTCGTAATTCAAAAAGGGTACCTTGCGAGTCGATAGTGAATTTTTTTTATGAAGACACAATTTCACAGGTTTTTCAAAAGTAGTTGCAAATTTGTTTTTTGTAAAAACTTCTTTCCATGTAGTTGTTTTTTGAACATTTATGACTACTAGAAAATGGTAGTATAAATTCATGATAAACGAAGAAAGAACTAATACAAAACAATTTTCTAATTGTGCTAAACAGCACGGCTTGTATAAAACAACTACAATAATCTAGATTCTCATTAAGGATAATCTATATCAACAAGAAATTAAATGAATTGATTATTTAAGCGAATTTTTTTTATGAAGACACAATTTCACGGGTTTTTCAAAAGTAGTTGCAATTTTTTTTTGTAAGAACTTCTTTCCATGTAGTAGTTTTTTAAAAAATTATGACTACTAAAAAATGGCAGTATAAATTCATGATAAACGAAGAAAGAACTAATACAAAACAATTTTCTAATAGTGCTAAACAACACGGCTTGTACAAAACAACTACAATAATCTAAAATCTCATTAAGGATAATCTAAATCAACAAGAAATTAAATGAATTGATTATTTAACAGAATACAATGTTCTTAACTTTTACAAAAAGTAACAAAATAAAATCGATTTGTCAACTTTTAAAAGTCCGAATCTTCTCACAAATATTAAAAGTTAAAAATAAGTACTATGTGTACTTAAAGGAAATGAACATTTCATAAAATCACATGAGTAGTCACATGCAATTTTTTAAAATGATTTGACAACTCAACTTTTGTTCTCAAATCAACGACAAAAATGAATACTTTCATCTTAAAATTTATTGGCCCAATAACATCAAATATTTCCACATTCCTAACTGCACAACTTAATATAACATTTTAATAATGTAAAATTATGCCTATATAGCTGCAAAACTATAAGTCATCAACTAAAGTTCCCCTTTTCTAGTATTACATTTTCTAAATTTTGAGATTGCTACTCTCAGGTTATGGACAAGGGCAAGGGACACGCAAGTTCTGATATTCGTGATTACGGGGAAGTTAATTGGTATAAATGGACCGAATCTCAGGCACCGACTGAAGCTTAACGAGCAGAAATCTATCTGGTCAAACAATTTGTTAGAAGAATGCGAGGTATACGGACCACACAATGGTATGCTGATAAGTGGCATTTTATACTACTTAGAGCATCTTAAAATGGCTTAAATTGGTGTCTTGAAATCAAGTATTTTGTGTATTTGATGCGTTTTTCTAGTGTTTATGCATTTCAGGGTTTTAGTTGCATTTCGGGGGAGGAATCATCAAGAATAAGCCTTGGCATGTGTTCACCATTGCGAGAGGAATGAAACGGGCAGATTACGGCGAAGAAACGGAGCGAAATCAGAATTTTTCTAGTAGAGGTCTGAGCGCCCGCTCAGCATTGCTGAGCGGCCGCGCAGGGTCGGGAAAAAAGACAAATTATTTTAGGACTTCTATTTCTGTTTGGTTTCCACTTCTATGTAATCTGAGTTTTATGGGACTATTATATAAGTAGATTTGAGATGTTTTCACAAGGGTGGATTGAAGAAGATTGTGTTTTTACGCAAGGAGCGAAGGAGGTAAGGAAGAAGATCGATTGAGCACACCGCAACGAAGAGGAAGCATCTATTCTTGTGATTCTTGTTTCGTTGTAACGTTGGATGTTAGTTTTCTTGCTTTGAACTTATTTACTCTTATGACGTACTCTGTTTTAATATAATTAGTTTAGTTATTATTTTCTTGTGTTTGTTTATCATGATTTCATATGAACCCATGATGACGATAAGTGCTATTATGGGCTAATCGTGATCATGGGGTTGCAATGGATTTATTATGGAATTCTTTAGTTAATTGTTTAATACTTTAGTGTGTGATGATTGCATGATATCTAGTATTAGTTGTGTGTATTCGTCTTATGTGCGTCGCGAACATATAAGATAGGGTGTTAATCTCTTGTGAAGCGACGGTGGATCTTGAGATTTAGAACTTGCCATGCTAGCATAGGTTCATGTACATTGTGCATGATTAGTGGGTAACTCTAACAGTTTTATTTGCCCTATGTAATCAAAAGGAATAACTTGTGCTTAAATCGTTGTGTTGTCAATTTCTGTAGACATATGGGAACTCAACATAATTGATGACTATTCAACTTCTATCTTAATTGTGGATGCTTGGTAGAATGGTATTAGTAAAATGAAAGTTGGCTTTTATCAGTTTCGTGTTATTCGATTAATATCATCACTGTCACATGCTAAAGGTCATAACAATGGCTATAGAAGGAAGTAATAATGAAGTTGTGATCTCATGAGTGTTTTATTATTGATAAATTGAAGTGTTAGTTAAGTGATTAATTAAGTAGTTAATTATAGTTAATATTTAATCAACAATTTTAAGTGTTAGTATCTTAACATTGAGAAGTAATCATACATTGGTGAGTGAGTTAATTAGACAATAATTTAGTCTGAGTCTCGAAGGGAACGAACTAGAAAGTATTCTATATTACTTGCGAACGCGTATACTTGCATGAATATTAGTGCGTGTTTTCGCCCTAACAAGTTTTTGGCGCCGCTGCCGGGGACTCGGCGTATTTGTTTAATTTATGTACTTACAATCATTGGTCATTAGGACTCAGTGATTAGGACGTAGTAGTTACTTATTTTTTCCGGTTGTGTTTCAGGTACTTTAGCAAGCGTTTATGCAAACCCGTTCTCGTGCTCGCAAGAGGACTTTAGATACAGCTGAGGAGACAGACGAAGTTCTTGATATTCCGGAGAAGTTAGATTTTGAGGATTCGGATTCAGGAACTGAGCAGAAAGAACCAGTAAACATGGGAGATCGTATTGTTCAAGCTGATCCAGCTCTTATGGATTTTTCTCGGCCTAAAATTGATGACATTCAGTCAAGCATCCTTCATCCGGCTATTCAAGCTAACACCTTTGAAATCAAGCCGGGCACTATTCAGATGGTGCAGAATTCTGTTTCTTTTGGAGGAACGGCAACTGAAGACCCCAACATGCACATAAGGAATTTTGTCGAGATCTGCAGCACTTTTAAGTATAATGGCGTGACTGATGAGGCTATCAAGTTGAGGCTTTTCCCATTCTCACTGAGGGACAAGGCTAAAGACTGGTTACATTCTGAACCAGCTGGGTCCATCACTACGTGGCAAGATCTTACGCAAAAGTTTCTGGTGAAGTTTTATCCGATGGCAAAGACTGCTACTATGAGGAGTGCTCTTACTCAGTTTGCGCAGCAACCTACAGAATCTATGTGCGAGGCTTGGGAACGCTACAAGGAAATGTTGAGAAAATGTCCACATCATGGAATGCCGGATTGGATGGTGATCACTGGTTTCTATAATGGTTTGGGGGCCCAATCTCGGCCCATGCTCGATGCAGCAGCTGGAGGCGCCTTATGGGCTAAAAGCTATACTGAGGCGTATAATCTTATAGAGACGATGGCTGCAAATGAGCATCAAAACCCAACTCAGAGGATGACGTCAGGCAAGGTAGCAGGTATTCTGGAAGTTGATGCAGCCACCGCTATTGCAGCCCAGCTCCAAGCGCTATCAATGAAGGTTGATTCTCTGGCTACGTATGGAGTTAATCAGATAGCTATCGTTTGTGAGCTTTGTGCAGGTTCTCATGCTACAGATCAGTGTTCTCTTGTCAACGAATCTGTTCAGTATGTGAATAATTATCAGCGACAACAGCAACCTGTGCCAGCGACCTATCATCCTAACAACAGAAATCATCCAAATTTCAGCTGGGGGAATAATCAGAATGTTATTCAGCCACCATATCAGCAAGGAGTGAGTAAACAGTTTAACCCACCTGGATTCCAGCAACCACAGCAGTATGCTACAAGGCAATCATATCCTCAACAGGGAAGTGCAGCTGCACCTACTAGTGCTGATTTTGAGGAACTTAAGCTGTTGTGCAAGAATCAGGCGGTTTCTATCAAGACCTTGGAAAATCAAATCGGTCAATTAGCCAATGCAGTGCTCAATCATCAACCTGGCACTCTTCCTAGTGACACAGAAGTACCAGGTAGGAAGGAAGCTAAAGAGCAAGTCAAGGCTATTACCTTAAGGTCTGGAAAAGTAGCTGATGCTGAAAAGGCAAAAGAAGTAGAAGCTGAAATTAGAGGTGAAAAATCTAAGCAAAAGGAAAAAGCGGCGGAACCAAGGAAGACTACTGTTAAACACACTCTGCCTGAGGCTAATACAGGGGAGAAACAGCTCTATCCTCCACCACCTTTTCCTAAGAGATTGCAGTAACAAAAGCTGGATAGACAGTTCGGAAAGTTTCTGGAGGTGTTCAAGAAACTTCACATCAATATACCTTTCGCTGAGGCTCTGGAACAAATGCCCAGTTATGCGAAGTTTATGAAGACTATTCTTTCAAGGAAGGTGAAACTGGATGACCTTGAAACTGTTGCTCTCACGGAAGAATGCAGCGCTGTTCTGCAGCAAAAGTTACCACCAAAACTGAAAGATCCAGGAAGCTTACCATTCCTTGCACCATTGGCAATCTGACTTTTGACAAGTGCCTTTGTGATTTGGGAGCAAACATTAATCTGATGCCATTGTCGATCTTTAAAAAGCTGGATCTGCCTGATCCAAAACCCACATACATGTCGCTACAATTGGCTGACCGTTCCATTACTTACCCAAGGGGCATAGTTGAGGATGTGCTCGTCAAGGTGGATAAGCTCTTTTTTCCAGCAGATTTTGTTATTCTGGATTTTGAGGAAGATAAGAAGATTCCCATAATCTTGGGAAGGCCTTTCTTGGCTACTGGCCGTACCTTGATAGATGTGCAAAAAGGGGAACTTACTATGCGGGTCCAAGATCAGGATGTGACCTTCAACGTATTCAAGGCAATGAAATTCCCTATAGAAGATGAGGAGTGCTTAAAATTGGATATGATTGATTCTGCGGTTACTTCGGAACTCGATCACATGCTAATGTCTGATGCATTGAAAAAGGCCTTAGTGGGGGATTTTGACAGCGATGATGAAGATAGCAACGAGCAATTACAATATCTGAACGCTTCTCCCTGGAAGCGAAAGCTGGCCATACCATTTGAATCTCTTGGTACTTCTGACCTTAAGAACGCTGAAGGGAAGCTCAAACCATCAATAGAGGAAGCACCTACCTTGGAGCTCAAGCCATTACCTGAGCACTTGAGGTATGCTTTTTTAGGTGATTCATCTACGTTACCTGTTATTATTTCATCTGACCTTTCAGGTAGTGAGGAAGACAAGCTCTTAAGAATTTTGAGAGAATTCAAATCGGCTATAGGATGGACCATAGCAGACATCAAGGGGATAAGTCCTTCATATTGTATGCATAAAATTCTGCTAGAGGAAGGTAGTAAGCCAACTGTGGAACAGCAGCGAAGACTGAATCCCATCATGAAGGAGGTGGTGAAGAAAGAAATTCTAAAATGGCTAGATGCAGGCATCATTTATCCTATTTCTGACAGCTCGTGGGTGAGCCCCGTACAATGTGTACCTAAGAAGGGAGGTATCACTCTGGTCGCAAATGAAAAGAATGAGCTCATCCCTACTCGAACAGTTACAGGATGGAGAGTATGCATGGATTATAGAAAATTGAACAAAGCCACAAGGAAGGATCACTTCCCTCTTCCATTTATTGATCAGATGCTTGACAGATTGGCAGGACATGAGTATTTTTGTCTTCTGGATGGTTATTCTGGGTATAATCAGATTTGTATTGCACCAGAGGATCAGGAAAAGACTACCTTCACTTGTCCATTTGGCACGTTTGCTTTTCGCAGAGTTTCGTTTGGGTTATGTGGCGCACCGGCCACCTTTCAGAGATGTATGATGGCTATATTCTCTGACATGATTGGAAATAACGTCGAAGTGTTCATGGATGACTTCTCCGTCTTTGGACACTCATATGATGAATGTTTGAATAATCTGCGCGCCGTACTCAAAAGATGCGTGAAAACTAATTTGGTGCTCAATTGGGAGAAATGTCATTTTATGGTGCGTGAAGGCATTATCCTTGGGCATAAGGTCTCTAGCAAGGGTCTGGAGGTGGACAAGGCCAAGGTGGGAGTCATTGAAAATCTTCCCCCACCTAATTCTGTGAAAGGAATCCATAGTTTTCTTGGTCATGCGGGTTTTTATCGGCGATTCATCAAGGACTTTTCAAAGATATCTAAGCCGTTGTGCAATTTGCTTGAGAAAGATGTGCCTTTCAAATTTGATGATGAATGTTTGGCAGCATTCGAGACTCTCAAGAAGAGTTTGATCACTGCACCAGTTATTACAGCACCAGATTGGACAGAACCGTTTGAGATGATGTGTGATGCAAGTGATTATGCGGTTGGCGCAGTTCTGGGACAGCGCAAGAAAAATCTCTTCCATGTGGTCTACTATGCGAGTAAGACTTTAAATGGTGCCCAATTGAACTACACCACTACTGAGAAGGAGCTTTTGGCTATAATCTTTGGTTTTGAGAAATTTCGATCTTATCTGCTTGGTACGAAAGTAACAGTATTCACTGATCATGCAGCTATTCGCTATCTGGTTTCCAAGAAGGATTCGAAGCCGAGACTCATTCGTTGGGTGCTTTTACTTCAGGAATTTGAGTTAGAGATCAAAGATAGAAAAGGTACTGAGAATCAAGTAGCTGACCATCTCTCTAGGTTGGAGAATCCCGATTCTACTTCACAAGATAGGACGTTAATCAATGAATCTTTTTCGGATGAGCAGTTGTTTGCAATTCAGGAGGAAGAACCATGGTTTGCAGATATTGTAAACTATCTCGTCAGCAATATAATGCCTCCAAATTTGACATCCGCTCAAAAGAAGAAGTTTCTGCATGAGGTGAAGTGGTATATATGGGATGAACCATATTTGTTTAGATAGGGAGCTGACCAGATCATCAGGAGATGTATCCCGTTCTGTGAGACGGAGGGGATATTATGAGACTGCCATTCCACGGTTTGTGGTGGACACTATGGTGGTGAGAAGACGGCAGCTCGTATTCTGCAAGCAGGTTTTTTCTGGCCTACTTTGTTCAAGGATGCTCATCAGTTTGTTTTAAGGTGTGATCGTTGCCAAAGAGTGGGAAATTTGTCAAGGAAGGATGAGATGCCATTAAATATGATGCTTGAAGTCGAGGTCTTTGATGTGTGGGGAATCGATTTCATGGGGCCTTTTATCTCGTCTTGCAATAATCAGTACATCTTGCTGGCAGTCGATTATGTCTCAAAATGGGTCGAAGTTAAAGCTTTACCGACAAATGATGCAAAGGCAGTGCTAAATTTTCTTCATAAGCAAATTTTCACAAGGTTTGGAACACCTCGGGTAATCATAAGTGATGAAGGATCGCATTTTTGCAACCGTAAGTTCACTTCTATGATGCAGCATTATAGTGTGAATCATCGAGTAGCTACTGCCTATCATCCGCAAACAAATGGTCAAGCGGAAGTGTCTAACAGAGAGATAAAGCGCATTCTAGAGAAGGTTGTTTGTCCGTCAAGGAAGGATTGGTCTTTAAAGCTCGATGAAGCTGTTTGGGCTTACAGAACAGCATACAAAACTCCACTTGGGATGTCACCATTTCAGTTGGTGTATGGTAAGGGATGTCATCTACCTGCGGAGCTTGAGCATAAGGCCTACTGGGCATTGAAGAAGTTGAACCTGGATTTAGATGCAGCTGGTAAGAAAAGAATGCTTCAGCTTAATGAACTTGATGAATTTCGACTTCAAGCGTACGAAAATAACAAAATGTATAAGGAAAAGGTGAAGAGGTGGCACGATAGGAAGCTACATCCAAAGTTATTTGTGCCAGGGCAACAAGTTCTCTTATTCAACTCTCGGCTCCGACTTTTTCCTGGGAAGTTGAAATCAAGGTGGTCTGGACCTTTTATTGTCAAAACTGTGTTTCCACATGGAGCGGTGGAAATTTTTGAGAATGATCCAGACCAAGCATTCAAGGTTAACGGTCAGCGGTTGAAGCACTACTATGGGGACATGGCAAACCGAGAAGTGGTTAGTGCCATTTTGTTGACTACTTGAGAAGGGTACGAAACGTCAAGCTAATGACGAAAAAGAAGCGCTGCGTGGGAGGCAACCCATGAATTGTTGTTACAGGAACCCTTAGAAGTTAATAACCTATCCAAAAACACAAAAAAATCAGAAAATAGGGGTTGAAAAAAAAATTCCAGTGACCCCCTGAGCGCCCGCTCAGCTTTGCTGAGCGACCGCGCAGCAAGCTGAGCGACCGCGCAGCAAGCTGAGCGCCCGCTCAGTTTTGCTGAGCGACCGCTCAGGGGTCGAGTACCAGAAATTTTTTTAACAGTTCAGAAAAAAAAAACACAAAAACAGTTTTAGCCCATAAACCCACGATTTGTTCCCACTACACCATCATTTTACTCCTTAATTCCCAAACCCTAATCTAATCCACACCCTATATATACATACACCTATCCTACATATCTCCCACAAAACTTCCTACACTTAAACCCTCTCACAAACATCAAAAATCAGTTCTTACACACTTTTATTCACGAATCAATGGCACCCAAGAGAGCACGCACTATTGACAGCAGCATCACAGTTCCTACTGCTGATTCATCGAGGGGTACTGCTGCAAGGCCTCGGTTAACTGACAGAGCTGCGAAGGAGGAGTACACTAGGCTGTTGGGGAAGCCGATTCTGAAGGAGAGGGGGTTTTACCATCGGGGAGGGATGGTGAGTTGCTGCCCATGATTGCAGAGAAAGGGTGGATAGCTTTTTGTGAGTCACCCGAAGCAGTACCGATGAGCGTTGTTCGCGAGTTCTACGCGAACGCGAAGGCCGAAAAGAATGGGTTTTCTGTGGTCCGTGGGCTGACGGTTGATTATCATCCTGCGGCGATTCGCCGTGTGATTGGACAGCGAGAGAGGAAGCCCGAGGAGGAGAACTGGAATGAAAAGACTGCTGAGGATTTTGACTTGGATTTGATTTGTGCGACTCTCTGTCGACCGGGCACAGTTTGGACCTGCAGGACCGGCACTAATGAGTATCGTCACTTTCCGGCGATCGCCATGAACAGGTATGCCCGTGCATGGAATGCATTTATTTGTGCTAATATTTTACCTTCTTCACATGCACACGAGGTCACAGTTGAGAGAGCACAGTTGTTGTGGGGAATTCTGAATGAGGAATACTATGTGGACCTTGGTGAGTTTATCTACCAAGGAATTCTGAAGTTTTTGAGGGGAGCAAAGCATATGAACATCCCTTATGCATCTACGGTTACGAAGCTATGCCAAGCAGTGGGAGTGAACTGGCCGGCTCATGAGCAGTTGCAGTTGCCAGCAGCTCCGATTGATTCTGGCACTCTGAATGGGATGCAGGAGTGGACCGGTGGTGAGCCTGAAGAGCATGGGCTGGGTTATCGTCTTCCAGGAGGGCGTCCAGCACGAGGTGCTACTATGGCTAGGCCAGGGCGTGATGAGGCTGGTTCTTCGAGAGCTCAGGAGGGTGCTGGGATGGTTGATGCCCAGTATAGGAGACTTTCACGGCGGATGGATGCCATGTATGAGACGCAGAGCAGGTTTGCTCAAGAGCTCACCCTTGCGTTAGGGACTGCTTTTCGAGGCCTTGGAGCTGATATCCAGTGGCCAGTTTTTGGTGAGGACTCTGCATACCCGCCGCCTGATACTCCACCCACTGAGGGTGATGATGATGATGACTCCGAGTAGGTATACCCTGTGTTCCTTTCTACTACTTTTACTGAGGACAGTGAAGATTTTTAGTTTGGGAGTGGTAGTTAAGGAATATTGTGTGTGTGTCATTTAGTTGCATATTCATGATAGTTTAGTTCATATAGTTGCATAATTTATGCCATATAGTTTTTTATTTTTTGTTTGTTACGAATGTCATGTAGCTCATGCATGTACCATGATCCCTTTTGCAATGATTTATCGACTGAATTGTGATATTGATGCGAGTTTAGTGATAGCATTAAAGTGATATTAAGTTGTGTAGGTTGATATGCATGCTAGAAACAATTGTAAGTCCACTAAGTCTTAGAGAATGCGTAAGGGCTAGATTGTTGTTATGATTTGGTTATTTTCAAGGTCAATCTGCTTATTATGCTTAGAATTCGATTATAGGTTCTTAGTGATAAAGGCATGAAAAAGAAAAAAAATTTGGAGAAAAAAATATGGAAGTTGTTGCTAGTTGTGGCTAGGCGTCAAATGGCTAGTAGCCGGCTCGCATATGGTGCGAGTAGTCTAGGGTTGAGCAAGATGGAGCGAAACGCACTTGCTCAGAAGTTACAAAAAAAAAAGAAGAAAATTTTGCATAATTGATCAAGAGTGGGCTCTTTGGTATTCGAGTTATTAAGTTCTTAGGGGACTTTGTGCCTAGTGACCTAAGGCTTTTAGAGTCTGGGATCCGCTAACCTAACGCTCGTTACATGGATACCATTGTATAAGTCTTTTGTGGACCTCACTCATTGCACGGTCAAATAAGCATTTGAGTTGTAAATAAAAAGCACGATTCCGTAGTAAGCTCCAGAGTTCTTGTAGTGTTGTATATCACTTTGTGCCTAGAATTTTTTTTATTCTTTGTATAATCGTAGGATTGCCTTGAGGATAGTCTAGTCATAGTAATTGGTCTAGTTCCGAAGCATATCTGTTAAGCATTTGCACACACCACCTTTCTGGCTATATGTCTGTTTGCATGAGTTTATTGATCTTTAGTTGTCTAACTGCATTCGTTGAGATGTGACAATTTGGTTGGTTGATTGTAGTAAGGGGGATCGCTGCATTTTCATATAGATTGCATTCATGCATGTTTTTATTTGTTTTTGAGTCTGTGACGCTTGAGGACAAGCATCGATTTAAGTTTGGGGGTGTGATAAGTGGCATTTTATACTACTTAAAGCGTCTTAAAATGGCTTAAATTGGTGTCTGGAAATCAAGTATTTTGTGTATTTGATGCGTTTTTCTAGTGTTTATGCATTTCAGGGTTTTAGTTGCATTTTGGGGGAGGAATCATCAAGAATAAGCCTTGGCATGTGTTCACCATTGCGAGAGGAAAGAAACGGGCAGATTACGGCGAAGAAACGGAGCGAAATCAGAATTTTTCCAGTAGAGGTCTGAGCGCCCGCTCAGCATTGCTGAGCGGCCGCGCAGCAAGCTGAGCGCCCGCTCAGCTATGCTGAGCGGCCGCGCAGAGTCGGGAAAAAAGACAAATTATTTTAGGACTTCTATTTCTGTTTGATTTCCACTTCTATGTAATCTGAGTTTTATGGGACTATTATATAAGTAGATTTGAGACGTTTTCACAAGGTTGGATTGAAGAAGATTGTGTTTTTACGCAAGGAGCGAAGGAGATAAGGAAGAAGACCGATTGAGCATACCGCAACGAAGAGGAAGCATCTATTCTTGTGATTCTTGTTTCGTTGTAACGTTGGATGCTAGTTTTCTTGCTTTGAACTTATTTACTCTTGTGACGTACTCTGTTTTAATATAATTAGTTTAGTTATTATTTTCTTGTGTTTGTTTATCATGATTTCATATGAACCCATGATGACGATAAGTGCTATTATGGGCTAATCGTGATCATGGGGTTGCAACGGATTTATTATGGAATTCTTTAGTTAATTGTTTAATACTTTAGTGTGTGATGATTGCATGATATCTAGTATTGGTTGTGTGTATTCGTCTTATGTGCGTCGCGAACATATAAGATAGGGTGTTAATCTCTTGTGAAGCGACGGTGGATCTTGAGATTTAGAACTTGTCATGCTAGCATAGGTTCATGTACGTTGTGCATGATTAGTGGGTAACTCTAACAGTTTTATTTGCCCTATGTAATCAAAAGGAATAACTTGTGCTTAAATCGCTGTGTTGTCAATTTCTGTAGACATATGGGAACTCAACATAATTGATGACTATTCAACTTCTATCTTAATTGTGGATGCTTGGTAGAATGGTATTAGTATAATGAAAGTTGGCTTTTATCAGTTTCGTGTTATTCGATTAATATCATCAATGTCACATGCTAAAGGTCATAACAATGGCTATAGAAGGAAGTAATAATGAAGTTGTGATCTCATGAGTATTTTATTATTGATAAATTGAAGTGTTAGTTAAGTGATTAATTAAGTAGTTAATTATAGTTAATATTTAATCAACAATTTTAAGTGTTAGTGTCTTAACATTGAGAAGTAATCATACATTGGTGAGTGAGTTAATTAGACAATAATTTAGTCCGAGTCTCTGAGGGAACGAACTAGAAAGTATTCTATATTACTTGCGAACGCGTATACTTGCGTGAATATTAGTGCGTGTTTTCACCCTAACATATGCCATCTGTGATAATGAACAGTTCGTTGGCTAAGGGGAAATACACCTGAAGTTTATGAAATCAACGATCGAGTATGAAGAAAACATTAATAAGAGTTTCAACTCTGTCACATTTCAAAGGAGGAACATGACTATGAGTTAAATCAAATGTCTCGACACTACCACTTCATGCAGCAGCGGGATAAGAAATATGTGAAATGTATTGTCAAACTTGGGGATTTTTCTCAAGGCCACGATGATGATGGTATGGCTACAAGCACATGTCATGGCACTCAGGGCCCCTACGCATGCCCATCGCGTGATACTCGGCCAAGTACGTATGGCTCGACCCACGGATATGAGTAGGGAGGTCATATGCATACATCCCCCCAGATACAAGAGGATGAGGATGCAGATGATGAGATTGCTAACGAGATTGCGGATCCGGAGTTTGATCAGGACGTAGTAAATCTTGCGGATGACTAAAAAATTTGAGAGCTTCATTCATTGTCCAATTTTCAGATGCAATGTATTTCTCTCATTCTATGTTTACTTATTCAATGTTCCCTTGCAATGTACTATGTTCCCCATTTAAATGGAAAATGCACTCGTCATCGCAATTATTTGTCTACAACTTTATAGAAACTTTTCTACTAATTGTGATAATATTCCCAAAATTGATGAAAAAATAATTTTCAAAAGTAGTTGCAATTTTTTTTGGAAAAACTTCTTTCCATGTAGTAGTACTTCTGTAGTACTTTGATTACTTTATTTTTTTTAAAATAAATAAATTGAAAATTTATGAGTTTTAACTACTCAAAAATGGTAGTATAAAATCATGATACCCGAAAATGACAAGTAAATGAGTTAGGTATCCCGTGAATACACAGTATAAGGCACATGCAACCATTTGAAATAATTTTGATAATCGAAAATGATAAGTGCAACAGTGAAAAGCTTCAAGTGGAAGGAGACACGAAAATCAATAATGACAAGTGAAATCATATAAATGAAATAAAGAGTAAAAGGTAACTATTTGATAAAAGTTTTCAGTTTTTGCAGATGAAATTAAATAAAGTTACTTGTATGAATGTCACATGCAGACTGCAACAAAGTGAGTAGTCTTGTCAAATGCAGCAAAAGTTGTAAAAACTGTATAATGTGACAAATAAATTTTATGTGTTTCAAAGCAGTACGAAAATTAAGTAGCACGTGAATGTTACTGGCATGTCTACTTCATTTATGTGGCCTTTCATCTTTGTTAATTATCTAAATAGGATATTATTCGGAAGTTAATGTTGTATACTAATTGAAGAGAAATGAGTTACACTCCTTGTAATATTATTCGAGTTATTGGTCGTAAATGGTTTTGTGATGACAATTTTAGGTATTTAATGGATCCAAATTTACGTTACTCAAGAGGTTCAGTAATCACGATGCATAGGGAGTGGGAATGGCGTGTAGGGTGTTTACAAAGATGTGTAGGCCAATGTCAAGAACATGGAGTGCGAATAACTAAACAACGCGCCATACCCATGCAACGAGACACCACTGAACAACTGGAACTAGCTTTATTCCGTGCAAGAGAGGAAGAGAATCGAATGAGAAAGCGTTTAAACCAGATGGATCTATAAATAAAATGTAGGGAGTTTGCTGAAGATGGCGACTATAACGCCCCCAAAACCGGGGTCAGGAATCTGGGTCGTCACGCCATCCTTCACTCATGTGTAACCTGTATAGATCCAATAATCCAACATACCCCAATCTCATGCACACACACACAAGTTATAGCCTTAGGAACGATGTACAAAATGTAATCTTCTTTTATTACACTCAAGTGTACTTTACAAGATCTCAAAAAATTATTAATAACCTCTACATGAACTTACAATAATTACGACTGATATCGTATACCTATCTGATACTCTTGCCCACCTGACACAAAGCTGCCAGGGATTCTCCCCATGACTGCAAGCGACTAAGTCTCACACCGGCATACTGGTTATCTGTTGTGTTGTGTCATTTAAAAGAAAGCAAGAGTGAGATGTAATGCCCAGCTTAATAATGTACAGTATAAAATGACTGTATGATAAACTCAAGTAAAGCGTCATATATGATAAATATGAAATTCTTTTGAAAACAATTCTTTGGTGGATTTATTATCCTGCGAATACCTTAATGGTAAACCCAACACCTAGGCTTGGGTTATGGTATCGCATCACAATTCCAATTGGAAGAATAGGACATTTGTTAGAGCCACTGCATACGATGATCAGTCGTACTACGAAAATAGTAACCTTTTCAACTAGTAGAAGGATGACACCTTCGTATCCCGGTTATCACCCTTGCCGCATACGGGCTATGTATCCTCATTTCGAGTATACACACACTTCGCAAGTCCTTAGGTACATATAGTACCGTCTCCTACGGTACCGGCAGTCTATCCAATACATAAAGTACTTGGATCTTACCCTCCTCTGTCCTTTAGGAAATCCTGTCATATACTCGGAATCATCGAACTATATCGAAGTTCCCCAAGCATTTTTCTTGTTGATAGGCACGGCTTTACCTCATATATATATATATGTACTTCCAAAAGTTTTCGGAGGAAGTACTAAGGATGTGATTTGACCGTTGTCAATAAATAAGTAAATAAGGGGGAGTTCCTTTTGAAACTATATTCAAAATATTTAAAATAAGTCGAGATAATATTCTCCGATGATTTGAAATTATTCGAATGATTTTCCGAAAATCAGAAAGTATTTTACATCAGGTTTTATGATTTTTAAATCATAAACAAATTCTTTAATAAATAATAAATATTTAAATATTAATCGATAAATAATTAAACCTCGAATGAGTTTACTTTAAAATAATATTTAAAATAATATTCCTCAACTAATTTATGTCTACGTAATTTAATAATCTTTAATGTTTAATCGGGTTTGAAATAAATAATCGTTGGAGTATATGTAATATCCGGGCGAAATTATGTGAATATTATATGTTAAATAAATAAATATTATGTGTTTTATAAATTTAAAGTGATTATTGTCATGATATTAGATATTATAGCTGTTATGTGTGTTTCCGTGCGGGCCAGAAATTTTTTCAATTGATTAATATATGTTTAAACTGCAATTATATGAATCTATCTGCAATCAGAACGTGTATTTATTAGCATCCTTATTAAGATACTGGTTTTATTTCAATTTATGCACGTTTGAATGTATTCAAGGTGTTTTCAGGTTTATCTGGTAATTTTAGGGATCGTTTCTGTTTTTCAAAAATCAACGGACTAGGGTCCCACCGGGACGTCAAACCCCACAAAATCCGTGTTTTTATTTTTATAAAATTATTCGTGTTTCAAATACCCTTTATTTTTGTATTTTTGAATTATTCACAAATTTTGGGGAATTTTGACATTAATTTTATATTTTATCGTTTTTAAAATTATTCCCCGTAATTATTATTTTGGGGCTTAATTATTAAAATTATGAGAAAGAAGACCCTTATTTGATTTTGGGTATTTATTTTACAATTAATATAAATAGTTGATTAAAATTAGTTTTATTCATTTTATTTTAATAAAATTTCAGAAAATAGGATTAATCAAGAACAAACCCTTGGGTTTTGGGGGTGAGATTTCTTCTTCAACTTTAATCCCTGATTTCGATCGATTTAGCAAACCAAATCGGACACTCGAGTAGTCAAATTGAAGCTTGATTCACGGCCGATCTTTCGGTATAACTATTTCGATTTAAGATTGAGTTATTTGTAAAATCGAGGTTTATGTAGTCCGATTTGATTCTTGAACTTTCTGGATTATTGATTGATTGTTAGTGGATTTTGATGATTCCAATAGATTCACGACCTTGTTTAAAGTCGATTTACGTATAAATTTAGGTTGTTTGTTTATAGATTGATCGAATCGAGTTTAAGGGGTTAAGTGTTCTTATTCTTGCTTGTTCTGAATTATCCGTGCTATGGTTGTTTGTTTTGATTTTGGGAAGTGATTGTAGGCTTTACAAGTTTTATATTTATGTATAAAAATGTGAATTTGATGTTAAATTTGCCAAACCCGAAGTCTAGCCGGAACCCGCGAACTGGGTTCGTGTTCTTTCACCGGAGATTGAGTTTTGTAGATGTTTGGAGGTGGAGATGTGGCTATTCAGGGTTGAAATGAAGTGTTGAACGATTTTGGGCTAAAAATGGAGGAAGGGGGATCTGTTTTGGGGGAGTTTGGGGCTTGCCGGAGTCCGGCTAGAACCACCGGAAACTGGGTTTAATCCCAGAACCCGGTGAGTTCATGCCCGACCCGAACGGGTCATGGACGACTTGGTTTAACCCATTTCCCTGACCCGTTTTAATCTGAATTTCCCCAATTCTCTTTTCAAAAACCCGTTTGTGCAGTTTTCTTTTTATTTTTAATTCAAAAATCATTTTTATTTCTAAAAATAATTTTTAAAAATCATTTACTTATATTTTTAAAATTCTAAAAATTATTTTCTTAATTATTTTAAATTCCTAAAATTATTTTCTTTTATTATTTTCAAAAATATAATTTGATTTAATTATTTATAATTTATTTTAGTTAATTATTTATGAATTTAATTAATTGATTAAAATCATTTAATCAGTTAATTTTATTTATAAATAGTTAAATAAATGTAAATTATTTATAATTAATTCAAATAATTCCTAAAAAATTTATTTTTAGGTTTTAAAAATTATATTTTGGTATTTAAAAGTCAATTAATACTATTATTAATTAATTTAATTCTATTTATTTCTTATTTTATTCATAATAATTAAACCGTTCGTCCGTTTAATACGAAACAAACACGTACAGACTCAGAAAATTATTACGCTTTCAATAAAAATACTTTTGAGTCCTAGTTTCTTTTGTAGTACAATGTCATTTGATTTGTGTATCAGTTTGAGTTGGTATCTGATCGGTAAATATTATTATTGACCTGATTTTCATTCTGAACGTACTGAGACATATTTTATGATGATCTAACTTATGTGATACATGAATTATGTGATTATATGTTATATGAATACCATGATTACGTGCTATATGATATGCATGCAATTTGTTTACAGTTTTAAAATGCCATGAGTAGTTAGAAACGATCGGGTAGATATCAAGACGTATAGTTACGTCGATTGAGTTTGGTTTTGTTAATTAATATAGTCCTTTTGTTTATAGAATCGAGTAACAAGGAGTGTGGTCAAGTGTTAGACGAAGATAGTAGCCAACAACTATAAGCAGAGTTATAGTAAGAGGTTGTCGAACATACCAGGCAAGTACCCCTAACTTCACTTATCGTTCAAGTGATGTTTATTTTGAATTATATAATGCAAATATACCTACCTTCACTTATTATTGAAGTGATACTACTATTAATCTTATTCTGCAAATATTTATGTCTTCACATATCGTTCGAGTGATGATTATTCTAACTTTATTATTCAATTTCTATACTATTCTAAGTTCAGAATAGTTAAACGTTTTGACATTTCGCTACAAATTACTCTATACAGTAAAACTTTAATTTGAGATTAGGGAATAACTAATTGTTCTAGTTATTTCACCATCGGTTGTTGAGATAACTCGGGACCATGAGAAGTGGGGAGTTATATGTTTAAGGATGTCATTTGATTCGACTCCTTTGATTGAAAATTGTTTTTATAGATTGGATGGTAGCGTAATAGGCCGCGGAGGCGGTCCAGTATGAGCCATATATTATACTTGATTATAATACCTCGCTAGGCCAATATGTGCCTTGGGTGCCCCGTTTGTTTAGTTGGATATGCTTCGGCATACCGGTGTTGTTCCGCGGCTGATCACCGGCGGCAACATACCGTCGTCCGAGGATTCTGATCCAAAACAAAATGAATTATAAAAATATTATTTATTATCAAAACTTATATCAGTTTGTGATACTGTTCAAGTATTGTTGTTTGGTTTTGCTCCTCAGATACATTGTTGTTTTGTTCTAAATCATAAGCTATATACTGCATGCTGAGCATTTCTTTCACTCATACTTGTTTCATATCCTAATTCTTTCAGCTAGACCAGGACAAGCTTGAGATCCAGGTCTGACCAGAGGTTGTGTGCTTGTAAATAGTTTGGTGTGGTTTCCAGGTAGTCAGTTTGGGACGCTTAACTAGTCTAGAGGTTTGTAATAAAGTTTGAATAAATTTTAAAACTAGTTAGACTTATGGTTTGTAATAACAGTTGGTTTGTATTAGTGCCTGTTCCATTCTATAATCTGTGATCGATCCAGTTGCATGCAAGGGGTCTTATGTATTTTATTATTCCGTTGTGATTATTTTATTATGGTTTATTGGCTAGTGACCCCCAAATCTAGACCCCGGGTTTGGAGGGCGTCAAAGTATACTTCTCCCATAATAAATGAATAGGTATATAATATTTATTATTTGAACAATAGCATATAGTTGAGAGAATACGATCTTTGGAAATCGTTTTAATAAAAGTTCGAGGTATTTAATATTTCGCTAGTGGACATCGAGTCCCTTGGAATAAAATAAGTACGGACTTTTAATGGTCCAAAACATTTCCGGGATGATTCCTGAGTTTATACTTTATAAAAATTGACCGACTCTCGGTCTTATAACTTATATATCACGCTCTGCTATAGTGTTTGTATTCTTAAATAAAACACCTCCGGAATAATTCCGGGTTTTCATAAAATTATATTGACCGATCCTCGGTCTAAAATATACTCCTCATTTATACAACGCTACTCTCTAGCGTTATCGATTGAAATTCGGTAATATTCATATACCAAAATCATTATCATATCGTACGATATTATATAACATAGTTCGTAAAATATCGTAAATAGAGCATCATGTATATATTGACATTATTTGAAAACAAACACAACAGTTTTAAAAGGTAGGGTTTGAAAACCTGTCTGGAGTCCAAGACACGTTTCACGACTTCCTCTTCCGAGTTTTCTAATCAACAAACATCATAATCTTAATCAGTATTCTTACTCTCATCACCAACTTATATTTCTAGTAAGTTCAACACTTCATAACTTTCATCATTCGACCGACTCGAAATAAGTATTACTCCTTGGTCGAAACGGACGGTCAAAGTGGTCTTCTAAATTTGACTTTACAGAATATTACTATTACGCACTCGCACTCCGTCATTTTTAATAAATCGTAAAATTAATATTTTAATACGAAACCATATCGAGGAGCTTCTTGAGTTCTTGTAATATTTATCTTAAAAGTTTCATTTTGATAAAATGAATTTAATTAGGTAAAAAGTATTTCAAAAGTTCGGTCAACTACCGAGGTTTACTATTCAAACCGTTTTCACTAAAACGTTAATATCTCTCAAACCGTTAACTCAATTGATGCACCGTTTTCGCGTGCGCGATCTAGAAACAATTTAGAACACACCATTTGAAAATAGTTTTCTGGTAACAGGGGTGAAAATCCCGAAGTGGCAGTTTTCTAACAGGGGGTTGTTTTTGACATTCGTACTCCACGTGGCCTCAGCTCTGACATTTTTATAAAATTAAAAAAATTAACATTTTTACTTGAAATTTTTATAAAAGCTAAGAAACTCTATTTAGTACTCTCTGTAAATATTTTATGATTTTTAAATATTTTTAAGTCAATCATTTATATTTACAAAGTTCGTAATTTGTAGCAGTTTTGTCGCGTAAATCCCTTTTACTAAAACGGTCATAACTTTTGATCCGTAAATCAGAATCAAGCGATTCAAGCGCCTAAACGATCCTCATAACATTTTCTATCATAATAAAGTCTCGCTTGATTTTGTGAAAATACAGTTTATATATTCGGGAACTTGTGCAGAAACATAAGTTGAGTTTTGTTCGTTTTAACGAGGTTACGATTACGACTCGAGTTTCGTTTACGTCTTAAATCATTATACCACCATCAACAATCATCAAATCATCATATCAACACTAAATAATCTCAAGAACATCATGTTCTTGAGGAAACAACCATCAACCTTAAAACTAATTAACTAAACATCAAGATAATATCAAATCAATCATCAAAACCATATTTATATCCAAGATCCTTACTTTTCTTGAAACTTAAAACCTAAACAAAGTTTGGATGAATGTTTATACCTTTATTGAAGCTTTTTAATACTTAATAAAGTCCTAAAATCCTTGATGAAGCCTTGGTCTAGATTTAGGAGCCTTAAACTTTCATAAAAAATCAAGAAAACAAGTTAGTGATTTTCGGAGTTACTATTCACCCTCAACTTCAAACATTTTTATAAAATTGATAACTTCATGGATGGGCATGAAATTTGGTGCGTGACTTATCCATGATATGAGAGAGGTGTGGTAAAAATTTGGTGATTTTTTAATGAGTAGAACATGAGATATGAATTTTTCTCTCCATGGTGTTCTTGAAAATCAGCATGGTATTTTGTGAGAGAGAGAGAAAATGTGTTGCTTCCTTGGTTGCTTCTTGGTTGCTTCTTGTAATAATGTTGTGATATCTTTTTTATTCTTCTAGTATAAGTAATAGGATTGATTTTTGTTGCCAAATCTCTAGACAATTCTAGCAAGGTTTTTTAGATTATAAGCTAAGCTAATTAACTTAGCCATTAGCTTCACTATTCTCTAGCCCTAGTTGATCATCCTACTTCCTCAGCTCACTATTTAATAAAATAACCATGGTTACTATCTACCACGGTTAGTTAGTGTGTTATGTTTATTTAATCATTTACGCGTTCGTTCGGTCGCTTAAACGTTTTCGTAATACTTTCTCGCAAACGGTTCACGACGTAAATCCTTTCGTATTTATTCCTCATGTTTTGAAGTTTCGTTCTTGGATATAAATCCGTAGGGTTTTAAATTCATAATTATATTGTGATCCTCGTAATCCTTGATGATCCGTAAATATGGTCATTTTTTAAAGTTCGTTTTCTTCGAAAACTAATAGCGTTTACATACACTCACTTGGTACGTATAATCATAATATCAACTCGGAATCTTAAATTAAAAACTCGTATATGGTGTGGTCGTAAAAGTTTTTATTAAACCGCAAGGTTACTATTCATAAGGTCTTTTATCGATGTCAAAAAATTTAGATTTTTATAGTCTTCCCCCTTTAAAAGGATTCCGTCCCGGAATCAGTCTAGAAACAGGGAGGGATATGCTTCTCACATGACAACCTCGAGTTCTCACATTGACTTCGCAGTATTGAATCTCTTCATAAAATTTCCAGTCATCCGTCAAATATATTTCAGAGTACTTGTTATTGTAGATCTATGATCTCTACACGTTGTTCCACATACGCTAAGTCTGGTTTCAAGTTTATTAGCTCATTTTCAATCGTATGTCTGGCTTTGACGGTTAAATTTTCTAACCTCGATTCGTGGTATTCGTTATAACTTGATGATCGTTCGACGATGGTGTTAATTTATAGGTCAACTTTCTTAGTCCTTTAATTTTTTAACCGGTCCAATAAATCTTGGGTTCAACATTTCTTTCCCCTTTCGAATCTCATCACTCCCTCCTCAGGAGGTACTTTCAAAAATACTTGGTTTGTTACTTCATACTTTCTGTCTTTATAGTTCTGGTCTGCATATCTCTATTATTCATCCCGGGCTGCCACTAGCCGGGTTCTGATAAGTTCTAGGAATTTCTTTGGTCTGTTGATTCAACTATGGTCCAGTATCCTCCACTTACCAATTTCTTCCCAACCTAAGAGAGAACGATTCTTTCTTTCGGCAAAGCTTGGTAGCCATTCCAATGCCCGTATGATAACTCGTTATTGTCGGTAATTCGATTAACGTCAACTGGTCACTTCATTTCCCTTAAAATTAATAATATGGAAAATTAGCGCATCCTTTAGTATTTGGAATCATCCTTCAACTTATTCGTTTTCCCCCTACATCGCTCCTACTAGTGCTAGAGTTTCATTCCTTAATGTTTTCCGATTTTGGCGCATCATCTCTGTCGATTAATTCATATAAGAAATTCTCGTCGCATTTCTACATGCTCGTCTCATGTTACACACTTAGCGTCAGATTTAACATTTCTTCCTGTAGTGACGTAAGGCACGTCATCATCCTGTTGCCATCTTGAAGGAAGCACCATTTCATACGCAATTGATTGACACATTTTAGGATCGTGGAACATTCAGCTTCTGTCATCGGTCGGACTTCTTTAATCATTCTCCGTATAAAATCTATAGTACTACGATACCTTCTGGGTCGTACTTGTTATTCTCGCTAGCGCCTTAGACGTATTCACATTTATTGGTACCTGCTACCAGTGGCCTTTATAGGGCGTGTACGATCTTCTTTGCCTTCTATCAGCTCCGACAATGACATCCTTCATTCTTTCACGTTGTCCTTCGTAAGGGATATCGATGACTATTTTTCGTATGCTCGCGTGGTAAGTACATCTACACGAATTTTCTGTCAACGATAGGCGATTCCCCTAACCGTTCCAAATAAAAGGTAAGCCGCTAGACGTATCTTCAATGGCCCGGATAGTCCTCTCATTCTACTTGTCAATTTGAGAACTCTAAGTCATGCCTCTGTTCGTCCCTTCTCGCGAAATATCTTGGGTCCTTGCGTGGCGCGATATCACGGGGTCTCTCTATCACCAATTATCTCTTCCGCGTTCATAACAATTTTGTAGAGTGGACATCTATCGTTTGCATAATAAAATAAGTGATCTTATTTAATCTATCACTCAAAATCCTCGAATAGCACGACGACTAACTTGGTTCTTGGTAATCCTCCTTCAAAATTTATTATAATTAACTCTTACTCCTATTTGGGTCATCTACAAGTCGTAATCGTCAAAATTTTAATCCTCGCCTTTCCGTTTTCATTTTTAACCATGTTGAATACTTACTTACCTACTCAATGACATCCCCTTTCATATTATGTCATGACTAATATCCGTTTACGTTTTTAGGCATCTCTAAGTCTTCCTGTTAAGTAATAAAGGGTTCTTTTCATGCGATCCTTCTCATCAGTTATTCTGAGATTTATCATCCTCAATATATCTTTTCCTACTTAAAGTGTCGGCCACCACATTGGCCTTTCCTTGATGATAATAGATTTCTCAATCATAGCCTTTGATTAATTTGACTATAGCCTCTATCTCGTGTTTAGTGTAAAAAAAAATTCCAAAATTTTCTCATAAGTAAACTCCTTGTCCCTTTCAGTCCGAACCTTATCGCAATTATTCTAGATCATTATTAGGACGCCTTATGTCACGGTCCTTAAGCTGCGTAGATTATCATTACATTTCATACAAAATCCTATTTTTATCGCCGAGTATTTCTAACAAGAGGTTATTACTAATCTTATGTTCACTTTTTTGAAAGTCTTATTCCTCGAATTCTTACATGATTAGTCTTTCCCGAATTCATTAGTTCTTATCCCAATAGTGTTTCACAGAAGCGTACCTCACTAATCACGTTATATCTCTATTATCGTTCTTCTATAACCATGTTAAAGATTCTTATGATAATAACTAAACATGGTATTCCCTTTTTAAAACAACTTACTCATCACGATGCTCCGATTGCACCATCATAACACTGAGCTTTTAGTCTCATATTACAACAATCGGTTCTCAATTATACCTCTCTTTGTTCGGAAGGCAATTAGCCTTGGAAAAATGATTTTCACGATATCGATGAAATTTAGACTATCTTAACAAGATTTTAAAATCTAACATCTGAACAAATAATGAGCTCTGAATAAAAGAGTCATAACACTCAGAAAATTTATAACTTGGAAGGAAGAATACAACAAGGATTATCCTTCCATGTCCTTAGAATTTTATATTATGATATTATAGAGAATATTCGTTGAAAGCAATGATTGTTGAATAATAACATCATACGAATGATACTTGTAAGATTTTCCCATTGAAAGAATACTTTTCTTTTCGAATAACGAAGGAAATTTGAAATAACATTCTCAACCAAAGGTTAATCATTGAGGTTTCAAAATGATGTTATTGTGAAGGAAGGAATTTTACTCAATGATTTAACAAATAAGGAAGTATATTATTCTTCAATCATTTTATGATTTTAATTGGTTATTCTTTATATAAACGAAAGAATAGAATATTTCATGAACAAAATATTTCATAAAACTGAATATGAATTCTCGTTTGAGTGGGCGATATAGTTAGGTCTCAATTAAATCATTCTTTGAAAATTTCATCAATAACTAAATTTTGCATATGTAATGCACTATGGAATAATAAAAATTTGATTGGAAATGGAACTAGCAAAATAATAGCTAGTCCATATCAAGCAATATTATCAACCGGCTAAGAAAATGGCCAGCACAATTGGTTTGGCCCATAGCAACTAGCTAGGACGATTAGCTAGGCTTTCGTACTATTAATTAAAATTTTGACTAGTTAGGACAATTAGCTAGTCATTCATAAGAACATATGCAACTAGGCATATTTCAGTTTGTTTGTAAAAAAAAATCTCAACATCGTAATTACTGAAGAAATTGTGGCTACCTGGATGATGATTTTGAAATAAAGAGATTTTAAATTTGTGCCGAGAAAGACAATTAAAACTCTGAATCGAGTGGTCTTGGCATCGGAACAATCAATAGCCTCTTATCAAATATTTCTTTCCAAATAAAGGGTACACTCATAGGTGCCCTAGTTCATATACTTTATCAGATCTTTAAATAGAATTGAATTCGGAATACCAATATCAAATTGATACCCTTACTATGTTTTCAAAGTTCAATATATAATTTCATCCCGATTAGAGGAAAAGGATTTCCGAGGAATATATGGATATTAGATCATCCATGTTTTTAACAATTTGTTAGATATTTACAATATCGACTGAGAAGAGTAAGTATGAAAGAAGAATCAAATGAAGATACTCATTATGAATATTCATCGATGAATTGAGGGAAAATTTATATATAAAAAAAATCTCTTGGATAATTGAAAGGAAGTATAAATATCTCTGAGTTGAACAAGAAGATCATAATCTATGAATGAAAGTTCATGGATTAACTAAAAGAATTGAAGAAGTCCTGATGCGGAGAAAGACTATTCAAGATGGGCACATCAGAAGTTCAAAGTAGGGAATGAAAAGGATTGCCTAATATAACTTATCAAGGCAATACGAATGATCAACAATTTGGAGGGAGTAACATGACAGTGAGTAGGTGCCAAAATATTTCACTGATTTTCCTAACTCTCGTCATTATCCATCTGAGGATGATCCCACCTCTTTTTCTTCGTAATTCCATGTTTCAAATAGTTTCTCTTTCAACATCATTTTAAAATCGCTTACTTTCGCACGTATATCTGTCATTCCGGTGTTTTACCTCGAAGACCTTACTCAGAAATATTCCAAAAACATATGTTAAGCCGATAGTTTCCTGCTACACGCATCCGTTACTAACTATAAGTGGCCAGTTCCCCCTGGGAACAGATCAAAGAGATCTCTTAGGGATCTTAATGCAGTCCATAAGTTCAGTGGCATGTGTGTGTAATTGAACATACGTTACCGAATATATTAGAGGTGTACGAGTATATATACCTAGCCTCTGACATCATATCTACCAAAAAATTCTGATTTAGACTCATTGGTCTATCCTTTTTAAAAGGTTCTAAGATCGAACTATCGCTCATTGTAATCTTAAGCCATCCAATTATAGTCATGCCATCAATTCTCGATGATCTCGATCTCTGAGCTAAACCATCATAACCTTACATGTTAAGCACACTAATAATATCATGAAGTGTAGTCGTCTTATGTTAATATTCTTATATTACATTCAAATCTTCCTTAATAGAAACTATCCTTAAGGGTATATTGGACACTATCTCTGGTGAATTCGTGATTAATACAATATTCACATCCTCCTTGGTAAAATGACACCTTTAACTAGTTTGGGTCAATAACCTCAACCGTATATTAATAATTAGACTTTATGGTTCTCACATGTGATGCCCCTTCATGGGCAACCTATTAAGAACTATGAGTAACAAGGCTCGTGTTATCAAAATTTACATATGGTGTTGGTAATATCGGCTTTACCCTAAATGCCCCGGAGACTCAGCTCCGAGTTCTACATCCACATCCTTGCCAAATCATATATGATTATAATTTTTCTTCTCATCATTCTGATAATCTCTAATGGTTCTATTAGTCACACTTTAATACCTCAAATATACATTTAACCTAACCTACATATTGAGGCTACATCCGGTAGTCCAATGATGAACTCTATATGAGCTCTTACGAAATCTCACATCTAGGCAGATTCTTAACACTTTCATCTCTAAGTACTATAACTTATTGCTCTGATACCATTTCTATAATGCTCCCAAATCTGGGGTCAGGAATCTGGGTCGTCATGCCATCCTTCACTCATTTGTAACCTGTATAGATTCAATAATCCAACAGACCCCAATCTCATGCACACACACACACAAGTTATAGCCTTAGAAACTATGTACAAAATGTAATCTTCTTTTATTACACTCAAATGTACTTTACAGGATCTTAAACAATTATTCATAAGCTCTACATGAAGTTGCAATAATTACGACTGATATCTTATACCTATCTGATACTCTTGCCCACCTGAGAAAAAGCTGCCAAGGATTCTCCCCATGACTGCAAGCGACTCAGTCCCACACCGGCATACTGGTTATCTGTTATGTTGTGTAATTTAAAAGAAAGCAAGAGTGAGCTATAATGCCCAACATAATAATGTACAGTATGAAATGACTGTATGATAAACTCAAGTAAAATGTCATATATGACAAATATGTTTTATTCAAAAAAATAGTTTTCCTTGGTGATACATACCTTCTTTTAAAAACAATTCTTTGGTGGATATATTATCCTGCGAATACCTTAATGGTAAACCCAGCACCTAGGCTTGGGTTACGGTATTGCATCACAATTCCAATTGGAAGAATAGGACATTCGTTGGAGCCATCGCATATGATGATCAGTCGTACTACGGAAATAGTAATCTTTTCTACTAGTAGAACGACGATACCTTCGTATCCCGGTTATCACCCTTGCCGTATACAGGCTATGTGTCCTCATTTCGGGTATACACACACTTCGCAGGTCCTTAGGTACATATAGTACCGTCTCCTACGGTACCGGTAGTCTATCCAATACATGAAGTACTTGGATCCTACCCCTCCTCTGTCCTTTAGAAAATCCTATCATATACTTGGAATCATCGAACTATATCGAAGTTCCCGAAGCGTTTTGCTTGTTGATAGGCACAGCTTTACCTCATATATCTATATGTACTTCCGAAAGTTTTCGGAGGAAGTACTAAGGATGTGAGTTGACCGTTGTCAACAGTTAATTAAATAAGGGGGAGTTCCTTTTGAAACTATATTCAAAATATTTAAAATAAGTCGAGATAATATTTTCCGACAATCTGAAATTATTCGAATGATTTTCCGAAAATCAGAAAGTATTTTACATCAAGTTATGATTTTTAAATCATAAATAAATCCTTTATTAAATAATAAATAATTAAATATTAATTGATAAATAATTAAACCTCGAATGAGTTTACTTTAAAAGAATATTTGAAATAATATTCCTCAACTAATTTATGTCTAAGTAATTTAATAATCTTTAATGTTTAACCGGGTTTGAAATAAATAATCGTTGGAGTATACTTCTCCCATAATAAATATATTCTGCTTCTACAGTTGATGTGGAAATTGATTTCTGTTTCTTGCTAAACCAAGAAACCAATCTGCCTCCAAGAAATTGGCAGCTTCCACTAGTGCTTTTCCTGTCTATTTTGCATCCTGCAAAATCTGCATCTGAGTAACCTATTAGCTTATAATCTGATTCTTTAGGATACAACAATCCTAGATCAGCTGTACCCTTGAGGTACTTGAAAATTCTTTTCACGGCTATTAGATGATGTTCTCTTGGATCAGCTGTACCCTTGCTTGACTTGAAGTCCCAGAAAATAGCTAAGTTCTCCCATCATACTCATTTGATATCTTGACTGCATTAGCTTTGCAAACATTTCACAGGGTTTGGCATTTGTAGAACCAAATATGATATCATCAAAATATATCTGTACCAGAAGTAAGTCCTTTCCATGGTTGAGGTAGAACAGTGTTTTATCAATTGTACCTCTGTGAAATCCAATTTCTAGAAGAAATTGAGCTAAAGTCTCATACCATGCTCTTGGAGCTTGCTTAAGGCCATAAAGTGCTTTGTCAAGTCTGTAGACATGACTTGGAAATTTTGGATCTACAAATCGTGGAGGTTGTTTAACATATACCTCTTCTTCCAATTCTTCATTGAGAAAAGCACTTTTCACATCCATTTGAAAGACTTTGAACTTTTTGTGAGCAGCATAAGCCAAAAATATTCTTATGGATTCCAATCTAGATACTGGTGCAAATGTTTCATTATAATCAATATTCTCCTGTTGAGAGTAGCCTTTAGCAACCAGCCTTACTTTATTTCTTGTAATTATGCCATCACTGTCAGTTTTGTTTCCGAACACCCATTTTGTGCCAATAATTGATCTGTTCTTTGGTTTTGGCACTAGGGTCCAGACTTTATTTCTTTCAAGTTTATTTAACTCTTCCTGTATTGCTTGCACCCAATCAACATCTTGAAGAGCTTCTTCCACTTTCTTTGGTTCAGTCTGAGATAGAAAGGAATGATAGAGACATTCATTTGATGTTGCAGTTCTAGTTCTGACACCTGCTTCAGGATCTCCAATTATTAAGTCAGGTGTATGTGATTTTGTCCACTTCCTTGTAGATGGAAGTTGTTCTCTAGAACTGGATCCTCCCCCATGATCCATGATGTCTCCATCAGCATTTTCTGAAGATATGCTCTCTGAGACTTCAGAATTAGAGTTAGATCCTTCAGGATTTGAAGAATCAGAGTTTCCAGAATTATCAGAACTTAAAGAGCCAGTGACATATCTGATGCTTCTTGAGAGTCTTAAGTTATGGTAGGATCTTCAGCTTGCATCTCCTAAACATGTGCAATTTCCCTTGGAGTAGTTACCACAATTTCAATGACATCAGAGTTTAACCCGTCAGAACTTACAGGATCACGATTTAAGCCATCAGAATTTACAGAATCAGAATGTAGATCTTCATTTTCAAATCTCAGCTGATCATGATCATTGAAATCTTCAAGTCCAGTAATCTTCTTATCATTAAAAGATACATTGATAGATTCCATGACAACCCTTGTTCTTAAATTGTAGACTCTGAAGGCTTTTGTAGAAAGTGGATATCCAACAAAAATTCCTTCATCGGCTTTTAGATCAAATTTTGACAGCTGTTCAGGATGAGTCTTAAGAACAAAACACCTACATCCAAATACATGAAAGTATTTCAGATTTGGTTTCTTTTTATTCACCATCTCATATGATGTGTTTCCATACTTTTTTATGAGTGTAGCATTCTGTGTAAAATAAGCAGTCTGCACAGCTTCAGCCTATAAGTAGGTTGGTAGCTTTGCTTCATCAAGCATAGTTCGTGCAACTTCAATTAGAGTCCTATTCTTTCTTTTGATAACTCCATTTTTCTGTGGAGTTCCAGGTGCAGAGAATTCCTGCTTAATTCCATGCTCTTTGCAGAACTCTTCCATGATTGAATTCTTGAACTCAGTGCCATTATCACTTCTTATTATCTTGACAGAATCTTTGACCAATTTATCCAGCTGTCTGACATGATCAGTTAGAGTAGATGCAGTTTCAATCTTTTTGTGCAAGAAATACACCCAAGTGTATCTTGTGAACTCATCCACTATAACCATACAATATTTCTTCTTTGCAATAGACATGACATTGACTGGACCAAATAGATCAACATGTAGTAGCTGATAAGGCTCAAGAATTGAAGATTCAGTTTTGCTCTTGAATGAAGATTTTCTTTGTTTTGCCTTTTGACATGAATCACAAAGGCCATCAGGAGCAAATACTGATTTCGGAAGTCCTCTCATAAGATCTTTCTTTACTAGCTTATTTATGTTATTGAAATTTAAATGAGAGAATCTTTTGTGCCAATTCCAGCTTTCTTCAATTGATGCTCTACTCAACAGACATATTGCAGAACCATCAGAACTCCTTGAAAGTCTGGCTTCATAAATGTTACCATGCCTGTAACCTTTTAGAACTACCTTGCCTGTAGAATTACTTACAACTTCACAGTGTTCTTCAAAGAAATCCACATGATAACCTGTAAGTCATATGTCATAGCCTATTTGTATATTCGAGGATTCAACTCAACTCAAATAAGAATGTAATAAGTAAATAGTGGATCTACCGTCAGAGAGATCTCGCAAAGTAATATCTGTCAAAGGATTCAGAAACAAGGTTCATCTACAGACTTGAGGAGTTAATTCACTGGAAGAAGTTCAAGAAGTTGATCATGCCTCAGTGATATAAATCAAGATCGTGGATTTAATCAAGTGACAGAGATCTCGTCAGAGTATCATTAATTACAAGGATTTAATCTGAAGAAAATCAAAGCGTCAAAGTCAAGACATGAAGAAACGTCACGGAAGTTAATCACTCATGAACCAGACAGTACATCGAGTGTCAACATTGAAGTGGTGGAATTGATTCATAATTTTCAGTGATTTTCAGAAGATCTGCAGAAGAATGGTTGCTGCTCAAGACTAGAATTAATTCTCTATTAATTAATTAAGTCATCTAATTTAATTAAGAAAATAAATTATATCTGCGAAGAATAATTTATTTATTAATTGAATTAATTGATTAATTAATTCTGAATTAATTTTAGGAATTTTCAGAATTTAAATTGGATTAAAATCTGCATTAAATCAGCAAGACAATTGAAAATGAACTAGCATGACAATCAGGATTGTCATACCGATTGTCATGCTAGGCCATTTTCAATAGTCTCACCGAAAGTTACACTAGGAGGATGATTGTCTTGCTAGTTCATTCTGATTGTCATGCTAGTTCATTCAGATTGTCTTGCTAGTTCAATCCATTGTCCTACCGAAAGTCTTGCCAGCTATAGGATTGTCATGCCAGTTCAATTCTATTCGGTTGTTGATTAAAAAGAAGCAGAGCAGCAGAAACTCAATAATCCAGAAAAAAGAAGTCAAGAACATACAGAGAGAAAAAGCAGCCAAATATTTCATCTTATCTGCTAATTCAAAGATCAAATTTCTAGCTTGTAAAGTTAAATCCAATCAACTAGAAATCATTCTCTTGTTCTTGTTTAACAATCTAGCGGATCAAAATCCCTAGAACTTAATCTCAAATCGCGTTTAGCATTTGATTCTAATTATTGCAAAAATAGAAAAAGTTCATGTCGAATTTATTCTAGATTTGTGATAATTGATTTGAGATTAATACCTTGTAATCGATACAGTTGTTGTAACACCTTTCAAGTTTAATAATATTTTTATTTAACTTGAATTTTGTTTCACATTTTTTATTCCACATTTATTCGATTATTTGGTAACGTTTGTATTCAACCCCCCTTCTACAAACACATTGGGACCCAACAATTGGTATCAGAGCCTTCTGATTAACGAACAAATCAAGATCCTAGACTTTTGTGATTTTTCAACTCCTTGAATTTTTATTTATTCAAAAATTCATAATGACTTCACATAAAGTTGGAACCGTTAAAATTCCACAATTTGATAAAGAGAATTATATCATGTGGAAGAAGAAGATGCTATTATTTTTACAAGTCGCAAATCCCAAATATTCAAACTTGTTAAAGAAGGGTATAAAAACTCCGATGGTTATTGAACCGGAGGTAATAATAGATGGTGTGGTGACTACTGAAGCTAGAACCTATCCAAAAGAGCCTGAAGATTTTACTCCTGCTGAGAAGGAAGAAGCCTCCTTGGATGCCAGCCTTCAATTAATATTAATTGATTCCCTTGATCCCTTGATGAACAGACATGTGATGAACTGTAAAAATTCCAAACACATGTGGGAAACTATTGAGGTGATTAATGAAGGCACAGAGGAAGTTAGGGAGAAAAAGTTGGAAATCCTAACCTCTGAATATGAACATTTCAAATCAAATCCAGGAGAAGGAATTACTGAAGTGTTTGAGAGGTACAATGCGTTGATCAACAACCTGAACATCAATGGAAAGTATTATTCAATCAGGGAGGTCAACAAAAAGTTCCTTTTAACACTGCCAGCTCATCTTGAACATAGAATCACTGCCATTAGAGAAGCTAGAGATCTGAGTGAGATTTCTTTGGACAGGCTCTATGGAGTGTTAAAAACCTATGAGTTGGAGCAGATTCAACAGAAGGAAGTCTACGGGAAGGATAGAATGGTCAGCACATCTACTGCACTTGTAGCTGAAGGTCAACAACAACAACAATCTCAACAGTTAGAAAGAATGGTACAGTTTTCCAAGGGTGAGGAAAATGAGTTAGTAGCAGAATATGATCCCCCTACTACAAATCAATCAAGTGATGATTTTTATTCCTTGGAAGAGTTGGAGCAATTGGAAGACGAGTCAATGGCCCAAATTGTCAAGAGATTCTCCCATGTCAGATTCAAGAGGAATCCCAAGCTTAAGTACAAGTCCAACTATAACAAATTCCAGAAAGGTGGATCTTCATCCTCTAACACCAGCAGTGGTGGATACAAAACAGGGATGGTTGATCGGAGCACCATTAGATGCTATAACTGCAATGAGTTGGGACACTTTGCCACAGAATGTAGGAAGCCAAAGCAAGTAAGAAAGAACTCTGAAAGGGCTTATCTGGCAAAGGGAAGAAGCTGGGATGATACTGACAGTGAAGATGAAGATGAAGGAAATCTTGCTCTTATGGCTATTGATGGAAAAGCTTCATCGTCAAGAATAGAGGTAAAACTTTCTGATGCTGAAATGGTTTATCATCTAAGAGGTAACTTAGATTGTGCACGTCGTGATAATGAACTGTTAAGTTTACAGATCACAGACCTTGAGAAAGAGGTCAATGAATTAAGACTTGTGCACATTAATCAAGACAAATTAAAAGAACAGGTATCTTTTCTAGAGAATAGAGTTGACTGTTATAGAAAACTCGAAACTATTCTCAAAGACAAGATCACCGGTCTTGAGACTAAGGTTAGAGCCTACTTCAATTCTTGTTCGAAGGCTAAAGAGTTCTACAGTAAGCAAGCTGTTAATCAAACATCTGGAATAGGTTATGATTACAATTCTGCTATTGGAGAATTAGGCATAAACTCCCCTCCTCATGTCTGTGCTAAAGGGAGGGAAGTACCATATGTGCTTAAGGGTGTTGATGAACCCCTCTATAAAGCATCAATTGCTGAACCATTTGATGCGACCTCTTCTGTTATTCATGAAGAAATACGTGCTGAAGATCATGCTAATGAGAAGATTGTTTCCAAGTCAAGTGAGTCGAAAGTTCCAGTCAAAGTTGTGAAAGCAACTGAGACTAACTCAGACACACATGAGTTGGATAACAATAATTCCATGTCTACCATGAATAAATTACCTGCTGTTAATCACTCTCATAAAGCATGTTGTGTTGCTAATTGTATGTCTTGTGCTTTTAATATGATGTATGCTTATTTTAATGGTAAGCATGTGTCTAATGATAAGACTACTCCTCGTCAGCATGTGAATAACAAGAAGCATGATAGGTCTAAGACTGCTAGTCCTTCTAAGGCTAGAAAGGAGACATTTGTGCCTAAGCTTAAACAGAAATTTGTTAAGGCTATTTACAAGGTCAAATGTTCAGTCATTGAGGATGTTGAGATCGTTAAAATTAAAAATGTTGTTTTGCCTGACAAAGGACAATTCTACAAGTATGCCGGGCCCAACCAAGTTTGGGTTCCGAAGAAGGTCTAATCCATTTGAAGTGCAGGGCATTAAACAGGTGTAACCGGTAGTGTGAATTCTTGACAGTGGATCATCAAGACATATGACCGGAGATAGAGCCCTGCTATCAAATGAGGATTGAGAAAGCTGGCCCCCTGGTTACCTTTGGAGATAACAGCAAAGGTGTATCCGAGGGATATGGCTGTTTGCAAGCTGGGAATGTTATCATTGTAATTTTGTATATTGTGCTAGGTTATTATCAGGAAGCAGTATCTAACATATAGCACCAGTGACGAGACTTGAGAATATTACGACATATCAGGCACCTGCTGCACATTACACTTGGAATTGTACTCTAGTAAGATGTGTACAAGTGTACTCCTGATTGGTGAGTTAAAAGAGGAAGTCAGTGCACCACAGTTCATGGACTTTGCAGCTGCAGATCTATTGGACTATGCAATCTCTTCTTCACAATCTCACTTCAGGTTGGTATGAACTAGTATACTGCTCAAGCAATCGTCAAGGACATGGTATGACACTCTAACAGAAGTTATAATTTTATATGAATAAGTAGAGTCGTCATATTAATAACTATCTTATCACTAAGCACAATCATATTGTTTTATATATGCAGTGGTATATTGATTATGCAACATAACAATTAGTATCTAAAGTACTTGACAAGTATCGGTCAATGATATCTTGTTAACATTATGTTGCAGATATTTGTAAGCTTTTGACATGAATGAGAATTACTTAGACTTTACCTTAAGTGATCAATGTTTTATTGTAATAACCCCAATTTTTGGAAATTTTTGAAACCCTTATGAATAGTGTTTTTGCTGAATGAGAAAACTGTTCATGCCACGCTATGTAGGGATTCTGTTATTGATCTTATGGGATATTATTAGTACTCTATGTGGTATATAAGTGTATGTAAAGATCGTCAGAATCCAATTCTGAACACTTTGATTTTCCCGGAAATCCACTAGATACGGAGAGAATTGAGTATAAAGTAACAGGATAAAAAGGATTTAAATTAAAGGATTATAAGAGAGGATCATAAAAGGAATACAATATATTGAGAAAGGTTAAGGGAACCTAAGTAATAAGATCCCGGGTATGATCCCTCAAACGATAAACGAGAACGAAAGATAAGCGAACCGTAAAACAAATAAGTGACCAAGAGACAAGCTTGTACAAGAAGCCAGGGGTTGTGACATCATCAAACCACAAGGTGTGGACAAGTGGGAGCATTATGACATGTGCAAGGTGACATAGGCATGACAAGAAAGGAAGGAGATGTGGTGACTTTTTAACCACACAAAATCAAGGGCAACTAGGTAATTTACTAAATCAAACACAAAAACCAAGCCAACCAAGCCAAGCAAAATCATTTTCATCAAAATCAAAAAGAAACCAAGGCATGGTTCATCATGCTCTCGGCTTTTACTATTGCAAATGGGCAAAAATTTCAAAAATTCAAGATCCAAGCTTCCTAAATTGGTGAGTAAATTCCCTAATCATCTTCATGCTTAGTTAGGGCTATATCATGAGTTTAAGCCATTAATTCCTTCTCAATCTTCTTCATTTAATCAAAGAAGAAGACTATGAATAGTGTTTTCAAGTTTTTAACTTGAAGTTTTTCTTGTTTTTCTTGAAGATCCAAGCTTTCCTAAGACTTCTCAAAGCTTCTTAAGGCTTCCTAGCTCCTCCCACCACTTCAAGGAAGGTATACCATCTCCAAACCCTAGATCCCTATGTATTATAAGATAATTTTAATTAGTAGGATGATATTGTAGCTTGTTGTTGTGATTTAGAGTTTGGGATTTGGAATGGTAGTGAAATGGAATGGTAAATGTTGTGGTTTTGATTAAAAGAACTTAAGTATGATTAAAGTTAAGCTTAGGCATAAGTATGAATGATTAAATTGAATTGGTTGGGGTTGTTATGATGTGATAAGGATGGATGTTGGTTGTATGTTGGATTTGAGGTTGATTTGGGATGGTTTTGAATGGTTTAAAACATTGGAAATCGCGTAAACATAGCCGTCGTAACGTCCGATTTTCTTTGGACTGTTTTTGTGCATAACATTAGGACCCGAGAACCCCCTGCTAGATTATTACCACTGCCATGTTTAGATAGCTCATGTTACGATCTTCGTTTTGATATGTAGTTCGTTCGATTCCGATGCACGGTTTAGGAGAAACGACCGTTTCAAGTAACGGCGTTTCGCGAACGAAACTTTTCCCCTCGCCTTACTTTGAAACATAGGTTAAAGACCAAAAAGGGTTAATTAATGCATGAAACATTTATGGTAAGTGTGTTAGGCAGTTGGTAAGACACTCGCGAAGGAATCGCCTTAAAACTCGTAAAGGTTAAATTATTAAAAATGGTGGAGCCGAGGGTACTCGAGTGACTTAAGAGAATCAGTAAGCGCAAAACGAGCGTTAGAGTCTGAGTTGGTTAGAGTATAGATTTACAAGTGACTTTGGTTTAATTCCAACTTACTTGTTGTTTATAGGTTACCAGACTCGTCCCGAGCCATTCGTAACCCCCAATCGCTCAGGCAAGTATTCTATCCGTTATACTGTTGTTGTGATGAATATATGTATTTGCATTATCTTGCGATAGATGCATGTTGGATAATTAGCAAATGATGCGATATATGGTAGCATGTGATATGATATATATGCATGCCTGTTTCATATTCTTGAAATATATATCTGTTGGTTCAGTTGATAATACCTATGCTAGAGGATAGCGGTATCTTGCATATACCCTTAGTATAGGGACTCAAAGGTGAAAATATTTTCTAAAACCGGGAGTCGAGGATCCCGAGTAGATTTTGTATATATGGATATGGATATATATATATATATATATTTATATATATATATATATGGTTATAGTTTTCCAAACTATTAATCGAATAAGGTTTATTCGATAACTTTAAACTTTATTTTATTATTGAATATTATTTCGAATATTATTCGAGGGCTTATGACTCTTTTATTTATTTATTGAATATTATCTTGAATATTCATCGGAGGGCTTATGACTCTTTTATATTATTTATTGAATATTATTTGAATATTCATTCGAAGGCTTATGACTCAATTTATATTATTTACTGAATATTATTTGAATATTTATTTGAGGATCTATGACTCCGATTATGTGCTGAAGTATATTCTTTAGTTTATTAAAGAATAAGGTGTCAATAATCAAACTTATTTTCGATTATTCAAATAAAGATAATACTTTCATATAAGTATATCTTGGGTTATTTAATACTCGTTTCAAGTATAAGTTTTAATACTTCTACTTCAATTATTTTTTTTTATATAAAGATTATTCTTTATGGGAATATTATTTAAATAATAATATTCAGTCATTTTCTAAAAATACCGGGGACTGATTTACTTCATTAAATCAGTTTTACTCCAAACACTCTTTAAAGTGTTTTCGAGTCTTCAAAATGATTTTTAAAAGTTAGAGCGGATCCCAAAACTCATTTTTATATTTAAGATCTTCCTTTTTAAGGGGATTTAAATACTCGCTCAAAATCTGGGGAATCCGGCTCTGTGGTGTATTTTATATTCGCAACAAGGTTGCTGTCTTGGTAAAAGAGTTTTTGATTACTTACCCAATATTCGGGAAGTAAAATTCTTGGAACAAGTTAATCCATTAACAGGCATCGCCTGGGAAATATCGGTGAGTTTTCCTTTCCAACTAGATACGACTTCTTGGTGAAGCCGTATCAACAAGTTTCTACTTGGGGAAAGGGGGAACGAGCTTTACGTTTCAGAGTCATGGATTTCATCTGAACTAGGAGTGGCGTAAGTGGTCGAGTAGCGCCGGCCCAGCCTTATTATATTGGCCCAAATGGCCTGGAAGTTCCGCTAAGGCGGTCCATTCCTTAGGAGTTCAGTGTTCGGTTGACAAGTAAATCCGACAGGTTCTCCTCTACATGTAGAAAATGGTGGGGTTGTACTACTACGACTGATCATCGTAAGTGGTCTTCCTGGCGCGGCAAACTCCCGTAATGAGTTCATCATCCAATTGGATAATTTCTGCAACACTACCCAGAGCACTTCGATAGAAAGGCTACGGTTGGGCGATTGTTGAGTGTTGGCAGGGTCAAGTTTTCAAAATGATGTTTACATCAAATGAAGTATCTCGTAACTTCATTTTATTTTGATAATATTTTAAAGATTTAATCTATTCAAATCTTGTCTTATAGTCTCATCTATGTGATGAACTTTTGAAGCTAATTATAACTTGAACGGTGGTAGTTCAAGTAGTATTTGGGAAAGATATAAGTATATTGGGGTATCTTGTAACCTCATCTTTTAAACTTATATCTAATTAATAATTGTCTTATGAATGACAAAGATTTTCAAAAAAAACGTTGAGACAAGGTTAGATATATGAGATCACCTTGCAACGATATTTTTTTATATATACAGTTATACACTGGGACTTTGTGTATATTGTGCATGGAAGAGGACTTCCAATATTTTGAAAAGTATATATGTATATATATATACTGAATATTTTGCGACTTCATCGCATTAAGAGATCAACTTGGTTCATTTCTTTTGACCAAGACTTTCATGAGTACTAAGAGAAGGCTCATATACTATTAATCATTATACATATTATTTTGGTGGGCTTGCTGCTCACCCTTGCTTTCTTCTTTCATCACACAACAACAGATAGAAAGGATGAACAGGACCAAGCTCCCGATTCGCAAGTGATTAGGAGACGTTCCACAGTTTTCTAGAAGCATTGATGCCGCCGTAGCTGAGGTAGGAACTACCAATAGGCTAGGCTTTCAACTTCTAATGTATCAGATTTATGTATAATTATGAATTGTAATAATGGCAAAGAAATGTAAATTTATTCAGAAAACCTTTTAAGGTGTATTGGCAGATAATTGTGGAATAAAATGACTTGTGGTTATTTTTGGATGTTCATCTCTGAGACTATAACGTATGGTGTGTGTGTTTATTGTGGGGTCACAGTACAGAGTAGTTGAGTAATTATTAAGATTGGGTGTTATTAAGGGAAATGGAACTCGTGACAACCCGGATCCCCGACCCCGGATTTGGGGGTGTTACAGAAATGGTATCAGAGCCAAGCGTTATAAACCTCAGAGATGATGGGACGTTAAGATAATAAGTTCACTAAGATAATAAGAACTCTTGCCAAGTTCATAGTCGGACTACCTAACGTAGTACTGACAGTTAAAACCCTTATGGGAACCCTTATAAATGTAGCGATAGAAGCGTAGTTCGTTATCGTATATGGTAGCGGGACTCCGAACCCTGAAGTTGAGGAACATCAACGCGATGATGTTTTATTACTAATTGGAGATCAGATTGTGGATCCAATAGAGCGTCCTAACGTAGGACCGGATGATGTTGATATTGAGGATGTAGCGGTGAGGATGTTGTCCTAGAAGGGATAGTTGCTGAGGAGGATCCCATGGAGGATCCTGACGATTGGATAAAGGACCACTGATGAATTGATGACCCTGGTTGGGTCGACTACCAGAGGTAGGATTGGCCGGTCACTACCAGAGGTTCGTTCAAGTTTGTAAAGATAGTAGCCC